>NC_087201.1:537004-549504 GCF_015104395.2 Macrobrachium nipponense
GGATACAAATACCTGGGAATAATAGAAGGAGAGGATATAAAACAGCAAGAGATGAAGGACACTATCAGGAGAGAATATATGAAGAGATTTGAGGCGATACACAGGTCAAAACTAAACACCGGAAACTAAACACCAGAAACACATGGGCAGTACCAGTAATCAGATACACTGCAGGAGTAGTGGAGTGGATGAAGGCTGAACTTCGCAGCATAGACCAGAAAACTAGGAAACACAAGACAATACAGAAAGCACTACACCCAAGAGCAAATTCAGACAGATTATTCATAACACAAAAGGAATGAGGGAGAGGTCTATTAAGCACAGAGGACTGTGCCAACATTGAGAGCAGACCACTGGAGCAATATCTGAAAACCAGTGAAGACGAGTGGCTCAAGAGTGCATGGGAAGAAGGACTGATAAAAGTAGACGAAGACCCAGAAATATAGAGACAGGAGAAAGAAAAACAGAATAGAGATATAGCACAACAAAAAAAGCACGGACAGTACATGGGATAGACTAAAGAACTGACAAGCGATGAAACATGGCAATGGCTACAGAGATGAGAACTCAAGATGGAAACAGAAGGAATGCCAATAGCGGCCCTAAGAACCAGAGATGGAAATAACATAACAACCATATGCAGGAACCGTATTATGGAAGATAAAACCATAAACCGCATAGCAATGCAATGTCTGGCACTTGCAAAGAACCAGTACAAAAGAGTCATGATTCAGTAGCAAAAGCCCTCCACTGAAACCTATGGAATAAACACCAGCTATCTTGCAGTTATTAATAAGTGGCATGAACAACAACCTGAGAGAGTGATAGAAAAGGATCAGGCAAAGATCCTCTGAGACTATGGCATCAGAACAGATATGGTGATACATGTCAAAAGACAAGACGTGACACTGATTGACAAAATCAAGAAGAATATATCACTCATTGATGTCACAATACCATGGGACTCCAGAGTAGTTGAGAAAGAAAGAGACAACGTGACAAGTAACAAGATCTGCAAATATAAATAAGAAGGATCTGGGATATGCCAGTGGAAATTGTACCCATAATCACAGGAACACGAAGCCCAACCCCTGAAAAAGAACCTGGGAAAACTAGATGCCGAAGTAGCTCCAGGATTCATGCCGAAGAGTGTGCTACTAGAAGCAGTGCACACAGTGAGAAAAGTGATGGACTCTTAAGGAAGCAGGATGCAACCCGAAACACCACACTAAAAACCACCCAGTTGAATAGGATGACTGAGATAAAAAAAAAAATAACAACAATGATCTTATTAATTGAAATAAACTACAGCAGGGCAACAATATGAAAATAACTGAAGAGAATTATAACTCCCCAATTTTCTAAGGAGATCCGCCAAGCCAAGGAACCTTGATATTAATGATGGATGCCTTGACGCTCTCGGGGAGGAATACCTCTCTTTGGCAATTAACACGGCCATCACACCTAGACAGTTCTAATGAACATGCTAATGGAAATGTAATCTTAATGCCATGGTTTGATAGCGTATAATGAATGCCCAGCTTTGAAAGGTTGGGTATGAGAAAGGTATCACAAAAAGCTGTACAATGGATGCTCCAAGATTACAAACAGCTCATATTTTGAAGGAAAATATAAAAAATTTCTAGTTGACTCATCTAAAATGAGAATTTTTAATGTAGAGTAAGCAATGTTATTCGTTGTTTATGGATTATTCCCTAATATGTTATTTGATTAAGTAGGATTTTTTCTTTATTGTTTTCACTTTAAAATCTCTTGCTAAAAGGATGAGCAAATAAGCATAACCATATAAAAGAAGAATAAGTTATCCTGCTGTCTAATAACTGTATTAAAAGGCAATAAAACTCTCGCATCAGTTTTTCTCAAGTTTCAGTAATAGTTCTCTTGAAATAGCAGAACCTTACTCATATTTTTGTCCAGTCTTTTAGTGACTTGAGGGGCATTCTAATTATCTCCACCTTAGTTATATCAAAAATATTTATTGATCTCAATATATTGTGATTGCAAAACATCTTCAACTTCAACTTCCTGAACATTACAGCTTTAGGAAGTCCAGGTGAGTTTGTACATCCTTCTCCACAGATAAGTGGACTTGTCCGTTTATACTGTGAGCTATTCCGAGATAGGAGAGTAATGGCATTCTTACAAGGCTATAAGATTCGAAAGTAATCAAATGGCTAAGGGGAGGGACATGACATGACATTCCAGCCTCACGATCTTTACTGATGATGCTATACATACATACATACATTCATACATACATACCAACACGAACGTACACACACACATACATACATATTCTCATTTCCTTCCTTTTTGGACATTCCTTTCTTAATTTTGCATGTTTTCTTCAACACAACGTTAAACTGTCATCAACTTAAACTTGAGCTTCACTCAAATAAGGACTTGATCAACTCTCACAAATATATTCAATTCTGTCTTCCATGCTTTTACAATAATCAAACCCAGTTTCCAAAAACAGCTGAGAAGAGATTCCCTTTTCTGGCATTTAATCCAGGTTCTTCATTCCATTTCCACTTTTAAATTCATACATAGCACGATCTCACTTTCTTATCCTGCAAACTCAGCTAGAGATCGAGTTATGTCCTCTACACACTAGCGGGCATGCCCATCGGGCACTTCCAGCTGTTTATATTTTCTCTTGCTTCTGAAGCAGTGTGACCAAACAAATGCATTGTTATGGCTCCATATTCGGTCGGTCAGCATTAGTTAAATGGGTTATGGGAACAGTGTTTACCTGTCGGACGCTGCCCGCTAATGTGGACAGGGCCTTAGACTCGCCAAAACGTTTCTCTTACAGTTTTGTCCTTTCACCCTCATAGGCCTTGTTATAAATCAGTTCCACAATTAGCTCTACTGCCACACTTCACCTTACCCAAAAAATCCTCAAACTGGCCACCTGTCCCAGTATCTTACTGAAATTAAATTCTAACCCTCCTTAAATTTGCATTTCTAATTTACCCCAGAGTCAGTAAATCTATGTCTGTCCCATTTTCCATTATCTGCCATTTGACACTTGTTTCACTAAGTGCTGAAACGCCATTTTTTTTCATGTATACAAATCAAGTATCACACATACTTCTCTTCTGCACTGCGCTCATGCATATTCAAAGCTACATGACTTTTATTTTGTGATATCACACATTGTGAGGATGCTATTGTTACCTTTTAGTGACTTTCTGCTGCGGCGAAAGTTTGATTGCCATCAGTTCCATGAGAAAATGTTCATCAAATATTTAATGTTGTGCATTCTCCTTCCAGGGGTCCCCAACCCTTTACTACACATTCCTCTACCTTGGGATATCCCAAACCATTAGCACTTCCTTAGGCAGCAATATCCAGGCTGTAGGTACCACTTACTACCTCATATGTAGCAGTCATAAATATTTAGAATGACTTGGGTTGTGTGTCTAATGTTGGTTTCAAGGACGGGAGGCTTATCTGCCATTGTAGCGGGCATTTCCTTTCCCAAAGAATTCACAACCATCCATTAGGTCTGTCTGCCTGGGTATAGGGTGCATTATATTCACAAACCATTGCCACTTCAAAGGGAGCAGTCTCGAGGTAATGCCACTTACTATACCCTTGGTAGCAGTTCTCAATATAACAACTAAATTGATTTGTGTCCTTCTGTCATTTTATGAAATTGATTGTGACTCTGATAATCTAAGCAGTGAATTATACACATGTTAGGTTACTGGTGGGCCACAGCAAAGGAGGAAAATTACACAGGCCAGAGACCTTATTACGAATGACTGACTGTGAACCAGATTATGCCATACAGTTGGAAGACAATATATCTGTTAATTCACACTTTGAAGACAAGATTGTGGTTAATTCACAATTTGAAAGACAAGATTATCTAGTTAATTCACGGTTTGAAGACAGGATTATCTGGTTAAATCAAATGTTTTCAGAGTAATTCCACTTATTGAATCTGCAATACTATTGAATCTGCAACATTAAACGCCCATAAGGAATGCTTGCATCAAATCTGACAGGTGAAGCCAAGACTTTTCGCAGATTTCCTGACCAATTTCATTGTATATTTCAAGAAAAATTATCCCCCAAAAAATAGAAGCTTAGCTTTTGAATTTCGTGGTCACTGAAACAAAAAATTAATTTATCTTTACCTGCAAAGTTTAAGTTGTAGTTAATAAAGATATTTTACTTAGTGAGAAATTTATATTGTTCTCTAAAATATCTTGTAGGCAGCGAACACAAGAGTCTTCCACTTTCCACAAGAGGAGGCCATATGCTGAAAACTTATACCCTATCCATTTCTGAACACTTTCAAACAAACATTCAAGTTCAAAAGGGTCACAGCAACTTTCCAGGCAACTTCTGCTTGCCGAAAAAGGCTTTCCCATTTCGTAACTGTGAGATAGTTTATATAGCCAGAAAAAGTATTTCCTAATCTATTTACATGCATACTGCAAAAAAAAAAAAAAAAAAAGCTAATATGGTAGATTTGTAACTTGACTTACTTGTTGAAAATAACAACGCAACTCAAATGTTAGCAATAAAGTGTAGCTGAATATTTTCTACGGACAATATCATCAACAATTATAATCAAGGTTGTCCTTGAGTATAATCGTAATCTGGGAACGCAGTTTTTGTGGAATTTTTCCTGTAGGTTATAGGATTTCTATACTCCATATAATCCCTTGAGCATGGAGTACTACCGCTTAGCATATTGTCCCCAGCAGACAAAGGGTTATAGGTGATTGATTATGAATAAAACATTTCTGATGTTCATATTTAACTCATTAGCCCTGATAGTTTCACCACTGATGACAATATTTTCTAAAAGACTTCGCAGTTCAATGAAAAACATAATCCTCAGGTCACAAGTGGTCTGAATGACTGGCGATAAAAAGAGAACAGAATTACCGACTACGACGCAGCAATTTTTTTTTTTTTTTTTTTAACCAGCTCAGCTTCCATAGAAATCTCTTTAGCATCCTAATGTGGATGACATTTTAAATCACTGTTTCATGAGAAGTTAGGCGTCGTTTAGCTACGTCGTCACGTAGAGGATACAGAGGAACAAGCATCTTTATAGGCTTGTGGATATGGCCCGAATGTGGGCTGATAGATTAGCTAGATGGTATATATGCTGACGCTCCGGGGAAATAAATATGATCTAATCAACCATAAAAAAATAAGTCAAGCTGATAACGCTAATTACCTCTATATGAACCATAGCACTTGACATGAGTTTGTTTCAAATGGTAATGTTTACTTAGAATCCAATGCAATTGCTTTTGTTGGCGCTAAAGTTTCGGAAGGATTAGCCGAACATGAGCACCTGGGTACGGCTGTCAGAAGCAGTTTATCGCGGAAACAAGCGCATATAAAAATGAGATTCGATGAACATCAGGGTATGAACGAACTTTTCGTTTGCCTTGCTTTACATAGAGAGAGAGAGAGAGAGAGAGAGAGAGAGAGAGAGAGAGAGAGAGAGAGAGAGAGAGAGAGAGAACTGTAAAACAGAGAACTAATTCAGAAGTGGTCCTCGTCAAGAGGATGAAGCGTCAAGCATAATGCCTGGGAATGTATGCTGTTAGGCAAAGACTAATGCTGCTAATGGCTCCGGCGATAATGCACTGCATAAACTTGAGTGCAAGTTTCTGAAGAACTATTAGGAGTATGTTGGCAAGAGCGATACAGTGTCATGACTCAATTACAATCATTACCAAAGTCCAAAGTCCAAAGTCCAAAGACAGCGGAAATTACGAAGCGGTCTTCACCAACTTCACTGTGGGAGTGTCATATCAACAAAGCAAAAAGTATTGGACACAATATTATTGCGTTCTTGCTATAGATAACTTAACCCGGGAAGAAAAGGCTTTGCAAGAGTTTACATTTATGCAATGAATAATATGAATGCGTTCTTCACATAAAAAGCAAATAAATATTTAAACCTTTTAAAAATGATTATAGAGAGGAAATTAATATCTTGAGTCTCTTGTCTGTACTGAAAAAATAAGGTTAAAGAAATTGCGACATATATCACAACATTTTACATAATCCAAGTTTATATCCCAAACGTCTCATTGAGTTTGACCTTGTGAACTTGTTTTTTCTGAAAGGGCATCGTTTCATTCAAAATTGTAGGTTTCTGCGTGAAACTACAGAACATTTACTGTTTGCGGATAAGATTTGCTTTTATCTTATGGAATGACTTTTTATTTTTTATTTTTTTGGTTATAGGTGGAATCTGAAGAGATGGGGATATTCATTATAGTCAAGCACGTTTCTTCTTTTGTTTGTTTGTTTGTTTGTATAGTGTTTTTACGTTGAAAGGAACCAGTGGTTATTCAGCAACGGGACCAACGGCTTTACGTGACTTCCGAACCACGTCGAGAGTGAACTTCTATCACCATAAATACACATCTCTAACTCCTCAATGGAATGCCCGAGAATCGGTCTCGCGGCCACCGATGTGGCAGGCCAAGACCATACCGATGACGCCACTGAGGCGCTTTTTTCTTTGTGTTTAAACTAATTTGTTTTGTGGATACCGGAGAGCCCATACAAAGATCTTAATACAGTGAATACTCCAGTGATTATGGACATTGAAGAGTTTTCTATCCTTGTTCCCATAAACTCATTCTCTCTCTCTCTCTCTCTCTCTCTCTCTCTCTCTCTCTCTCGGTGATATTTTACATTTTTTATTCCTGGCAATGTCAAGAATGAACTTCAGTAATAAAGAAAAATAAAAAAACTATGGTAAAATAAAAAAACGAAAATTTAATTGAACGACGACAAAAAAAGTCTTAGCAAAATTATTATGATTACATCTGATTTAAAAAAAAATAATAAACTAAAAGTAATCTTTGCATTCCTGATGGATCAGTTTTTTAGAACCCAACTTAATCATAACCGGAAACTTCATCTTTGGATTCCTGATGAATCATTTTTTTAGAACCCAACTAATTATCCGAACAGGAAACTTCATTTATGGATTCCTAATGGATCAATTTTTGAGAACTCAACTAATTATCAAAAATGAAACTTCAGATTTGAATTCCTGATATATCAATTTTTCAGAACTCAAGTAATTATCAAAAGAGGAAACCACCTATTGATTCCTGATGGATGCAATTTTTTTTTAGAAAACAACTAATTTTCAAAACAGGAAACTTTATATATGGATTCCTGATGGATCAATTTTTAGAACCCAACTAATTATCAAAAAGGAAACTTCATTTATGGATTCCTGATGGATCAACTAATTATCAAAACTCGAAAAGTATTCTTTGGATTATTGATGGATCAATTCTTTAGAGCCCAACTAATTATCAAAACAGGAAAAGTAATTTTCTGATTCCTAATGGATCAATTTTTTAGAAACACTAAATAATAGCATACGATATTCGTTATTGAAATGAAGCAGTCTGCACTATTATCTTCTGCAGATCGTATACAATTTTTTTTATGCTGTTCAGGTCTCTTTGGAAGGACGCACTCAACCTTGATATCCGATGATATTCTTAGTTCGACTGATGACGACGCTTTTAAAATCTTCCCTTTGAAAAACAGCTTGACGTCATTCCAGTTTATCGTGTGACCAACATCCCACTTGTGTGAAATAGAAATGTGATAATCTTCGTGAGATGGACCTGCTGCCAGTCTCCACATCATAAAATTCAATATAGCATTGCAATGGTATTTTATAAACACACACACACGCACATATATTTTGAAATTTATGTCATGGAGACTGTCAGGTCCATCTCACAAAGATTATTACATAGATACGATTAGTAACGTATGAATTAAAGAGGTCAGATCTGTTATTGTTGCAAGGTTATTCTCAGAGAGTGTTTCCTAACAGCAGAAGTAAAAGATTTTGGGGTTTGTGTATATCATAGACGATATGGAGTCGTAAAATAACAATGAATCAGAGTTAAAATATTATTATTATTATTATAATTATTATTAGTCTAGACTCCGTAGAGGGCGGACGTGCCTACACCTGCTCTGCCTTATTTCAATAATTTTTTGGTATGAATGGTGTCCTGGATCCGTTAGCGCTTGATGGTCTGCGTAATGACCAGCAAAAGTTAGGGGGTTTACTGGACGCCCTCATCAATTTTGTGCCTACTGAATTACCAGTGGCAGCAAGATCAGATTTGTCTTTGGGAGCCACAAGATCACCTGCCCAGACTACTAGGAGTAAGGGACGTACCGCCGGTGCTAGGGGTAGAGGCTCGTTGTCATCTCCTGCTTCCCCTGCACCAAATCCGTTGGCCAACCGTGGTGCTTTTCCTTATGGAGATATCAGTAACTGTCTGCGAGGATTGCATGAGCAAAATAAGAAACTGCTAAATTATCTAGAGTGCATTTCAAGCAAACTTGATACAGTGATGGTGTCTGGTGCTACTGTGATTCACGATAACCAGGAGCATGGTGTCGCCTCTCCCGAAGAAGTTACATTGGATTCAGTAGCCAAAAAATTGAGAAATTAGAGCATCAAACAAAATTCAGGCGAAAGTTTTGATATGTAAGAAGGGGCCAGCGGTTGGTGGTTTGGCTTGGTCACGGCAGCGACGACTGATTCTCGCGCTAATTTTCATGTCTTGAAAGGAGAAGTCTGTAAGTACACTTGTGGAGAGGATGGTGTCCTAATTGGTATTAACTGTATACAAGTTAGTTTCTTTGATCGCAACAGAAAGTTATTAACATAAACATCTCTTATTAAAAATTGCCAGACGGCATAGGCCTGCTGATTTTTATGTAACTGAATATTTAACAAAATCTTACCAGGTAATATTCTATAACCTAAGGCAGTTAAAAAAGCAATTTCCAGCTATAAAATCTGTATTTACTCTGGATGACATTACTCATGTCAGGTTCGTTAACAATGATCGGGTCCGCAGGGTCTCAACCCTAACTAAACTGCGAGATATAGACCAACGAGAAATGCCAGTTATGGATGCTGTGGATGATTTGAATGTTAATGTTGAAACACCCGGTGTTGCTGTGTAAGTACTGTATTGTAGATGGCTTCTATTGATTTTGAAAACGGCGATTACCCTATACTGACGCTAGATCTGGTTAATTATTCTCCTCCCTTGTGTAATTAAATTTATCTTGACTGTGAGTAATATCTAATATGGTAATTGTTACATGTTTTAATATATTACTCTTGTAAAAAGAATTTTATTCACTTTGTGCCACATTTTGCTAACCTGTTAACCCTGATTTCATGTGTAATCTTTACTGAAATTTGGTTATCTTCTGATATAGACGTTAATTATGTAATTCCTGGATTTTACTCTTATGATATATATCGAAACCATTATGGTGGAGGAGTGAAGATATTTATAAAATATGGCATACAGGCGAAAATTTTAGAAAAAAAAAAATTTCTCGTTTGTAAATGACCTCTTCGAGGTCTTAACAGTTGTACTCAACTTAACAGTGTTGACGTTGCCTGTTCTGCTTCTCCTACCATCCCCCTACTTCCTCCCCCGATAATAACAATGCGTTTGTCTCTAATTACTTATCCTTCTTGAGAGATTTACTTGCTAAGTACAAGAAAGTGATAGCATGCGGTGATTATAATATCAATCTGCTTATTGTGGGTAAATTTTGATATATTGATAATTTTATTAATGGCATGCTTAAAATTGGCTTTACGCCATTGGTTCAATACCCACCAAAATAAACAGAGATAGTGTTTTAACAAGGTTCGGCCTGTTGAACCATATTTGGATTAACTAATATTGATAATGGGAATAACACCTACGTTGTCCGTTATGATCTTACAGACCATTTTATTGTTATGGCTTCATTTAAGCCATTTGCTAACCAACTTATAGGTAGGGTTGCTCAGGTGAGGAGATCGTTTAGCAAGAGGAGCTTGACGACTTTTAGGTTTCCTGTGTCCAATTTTAATCCTCGTAAGTTTGTTGTTCTTGGTGGTAGTTTTGATACTGTGTATGAATCTTACTTTGCTGGTGCTTTTAAACTTTATGAGAGCTCATTTCCTCTTAAAAAATCCTTGCCAAACTGATCGAGCCAGCTCCATGGATGACACTTATTCCAGGTTATATACATTGTACTTGAAAGGTAAGATTGAGAAGTTGGCCTATACTCAATATAGAAATATGCTAACAAAAGCAATTAGAGTGACCAAACGAGTATATTATTATAGTAAATTTAAAGATGCTGGAAATGATACTTCGAAACTGTGGTTAATTATTAATAATCTTATAATAACTAAAAAAGCTGCCAGCCTGGAATATACCCAGACACCTGATGGGATTTTGACTAAGACCTGGAACGACTGATTCCTTGGAATCTATCAGCCGATATTCCTTCACGACTTTCTTCTTCCTGGAATCGAAAAGACGAGATCCCACAAGAACGCAAGACCAGATAGTTGGCTCAGTTTTGCAGAAGCGCCTCAGTGGCATGATTGGTTTTGGTTTTGACTTACCACCTCGGTGGCCTCGAGTTCGATTCTCGGGCATTCCACGGAGGGGTTAGAGATGTGTATTTCTGGTGATAGAAGTTCACTCTCGACGTGGTTCGGAAGTCACGTAAAGCCGTTGGTCCCGTTGCTGAATAACCGCTGGTTCCTTGCAACGTAAAAACACAATACAAACAATCAAGTTCTGCAGAAAGAGGGAGTAAGTTAAAAGAAAGGGGGATAGGTAACGTGACCCTTCCGAGGTGATGCGTCTGTCTGGAAAAGGGAAAAAAAAGCAACCTGGAGTGCGGTGTCCTTCATCCATAATTGAACGATTCTGAATAGTCTGGATACAACCGACAGAGTAAATAGCCATTTGGGAGGATAATTGTCGACCCAGCTCTATTTCTCAACTACTCTGAAGGTACACAGGTCTTTGTTTGTAAAGTGCCTTGTGTCAACACCGGAACTTGCAACCTAAAGGGGGATGATGAAGTTCTGTTTGTTTATACAAAGCTCAATTCACTGATTGGCTGTTGGAAGCGATAGGATGGGAGGTTAACTCTCTCCGAAGTATTACTCTGTGACTCGAGCGATTTGTTGTCAACGTGGTCGTGAAGGTCACACTATTTTCATTCCTGTCTTTAATAAGGAGTCTGTCTAAACCTTCAGTTTTAAAACTTTATGCTTACGGTAAATAAGTCGAATAATAGTTCATGATTCCCAAATATCATAAAAAAAAGGGCGGGGAGGTTGGGGGGGAGGGGTGGGGAATTTGGAATGCAACCTTCTATCATTTTTCACAGCATTACTTGCAACGTTACTAATGAGGAATTGTCTGCCGATATAGCTGTTTCATAGTGACTCGAAATATCTCATTGCCCTACGCACGCAAATTTGAATGTTAAAAATATAGTACTTCAATGCTGATATTACACTTACCCGCACAATACGTAAAATTTAACAGAAAAATTATGTCTAGCTGCAACAAATTTTGTGCTATAAAAGCAAATCGAGTAATCGAACATTATATTCACTTTGTATAAATCTGGATAATGGATAGAGAGAAGATTGCGGGCTTACAGTAACGTTTACATGGAGATACAAGTAAATCACGTTTTTAATGAGAAACGGAAACGATATAAGTCAAAATCAGTCTTAGTTAATTACGAGAAAAATTAATATTAAAAACTTCGCTCATTCCAGTGTTTGTTGTGTTATCTTTCAAAGGAAGAAAATCTAGGGATTGAAAGAAAGTAGAAAAAAGCAATAAATTCTCGAGGGGACCTTTGATGAGGGAAAAGGTTGACCCGAGTTTACAAGTTTACAAGTTTGATGTCGTATCCACAAGCGACGGAATATGAAGGGATATTTGTGCTAATGCTGAATCACCAGTTACGATGGAGCCTTTAATTGAACTCTGTAATTAACACAATGGAACTAATACTCAATTTGCCAAGTTATATGTACTATACAGAGCTCAAGGAAAAATTCTCTGAGCAAATGGCGAGACTACTTAAAGGCCCGGTCACACCGCCCGAACGTTGCTGGAGCGTTCCTTGAACGGTAGGGAGGTGGACCAAACGCTCGTCACCGCTCACAAAATGGAAAAAAAAAAAAAAACGAAAACACGGGCGTTGGCCTAGCGGACCCAAGCGTCCACAAACTTGCGTCTAGCGGTGCCAAACTTTGATTTGGCGTTGGTGGAGCGGGGTGAACTTTGCCAGGGCGGAAAATTTTCGCCTTATTACCGCTCGCAAGGTCACACCGCCCGAACGTTGCTTGAGCGTCCCTGGAGCGGGGAAAAAAATTCATCACCGCTCGTAACCGTTCACCACCGTTAAACATAAGTTGGCCCCCGTTAAAGCAACGCCGTATACGCTCGGCCACCGCTGATGTTTCTCGAGGGGCCCTCCTACCACTACGAAAGCTTTGAGCTGCACAAAATATTGCGAGCGGTGAGAAGGGGAAAATTTTCCGCCCTGGCAAAGTTCACCCCGCTCCACCAACGCCCAATCAAAGTTTGGCACCGCTA
>NC_087201.1:554504-557004 GCF_015104395.2 Macrobrachium nipponense
AAAGTATAGGTAGAATTTAATCAAGAAGTGTGCCGATTTCCGGTAGTGAATCCTGCGTACTCTTTATACTGTACAGGAAATGACCTTTGTGCATTGACACACTTTTGAAATATAGCGTATTTATTTCAATTTTCGTTGGCGAAACAAGGCTCTAATTGACCATAGAATTTAGCACGTTTTAATTTATTTGGTGTATTCAATTTAGGCTAAAGTTCTGTTCGATTATTTTGTTTCCACTTATAACTGAGAATATATGAACATGCTTAATTTGTGTCCTTTCCCTTTGATCCTCGTTATTAGTATATAAGTAGTACTAAGTATGAGTATTAATTATGAAGACCACTCCACATAAAGTTAGGAATATAACGTTTACAAGTTATGCATGAGGAGAAAATCTTGCGCACAAAGCGAGGAAGGTGGAGGTCGTATCACAACTTGTTTTAACTAACTTTGTTAGCAAGGATCTGTCATATGAGAAACTTGCTATTCTTAATAACAGAACCTGTCACATAAGAAACTAGATATCCTCAAAAAGTGAATCTTTCACATTAGAAACCTGATAACCTTAATTGAATCTGTCACATGAGATATTTACTAGCCTTAACAATTGAATCAGTCACATGAGAAACTTGCTAACCTTAATAACTGAATCTGTCACATGAGAAACTTGCTATCTTTAACAATTGAATCTGTCATGTGAGAAACCTGCTAACCTTAACAATTGAAAGGGTCACACGAGACATTTGCTATCCTTAACAACTGAATCTGTCACATGAGAAACTTGCTATCCTTAATAACTGAATGGGTCACATGAGAAACTTGCTATCCTTAACAACTGAATCTGTCACATGAGAAACTTGCTATCCTTAATAACTGAATGGGTCACATGAGAAACGTTGGTATCCTTAACAATTGAATCTGTCACAGGAGATACTTACTATCCTTAATAACTGAATGTATCACATGAGAAACTTGACATCCTTAATCATTGAATCTGCTGCATGAGAAACACGTTATCCAGTATTTTGTAAGAACTGAGTCAATTGTATTTGGAAATTGCTGTTTTCAAATCGCGACATCGTTGTCTATATTGTTATGACATTACATCTGTTTTGAAATTAGGCCAAATATTTATAATTTGTGCCTATGTAACAATTCATAAAAAAGTACATAACGTTTTGAGATATTTGTAAAAATGAACAGGCGAATCATTTTTTTCCTGTTTACCACAGTTCCCTAATGTATGCACTTTTCATGAGTTTTAACTAATTATCTTTTAATAAAACAATCCAAGATTTTGTTTTTATTGTTGCTCCATGTTTTATAATGTTGTATGGTAATGATGAAAGAAATTCCATCAAATGTCCCGTCCCCCAAAATGTTTTTGTTTTTTTCCAAATATTACTCAAACTTTTCAAAACATACACTCTCACAATTAATAAACAACACTAAGCACTAACGAACATGTCATATCGTATGACATTAAAAAAATGATATTGTTACACATTAAAAAACATAATTAAGCATGTTGTGCGTCATTGTTAATACAGACAATCCTGGTGAAGATGATAGTGATTAATGCAAAGTACATATTGATAAAATTAATATTTTCACACAAAGTTAAGAAGAATTAAAAAACATGGAGCATATTATTAATAATGCTAGCACACTTGTGAAAAATTACTTATTGCATAAAATATGGTAATTAATGCAGCAAATAGACAGAAATCTCCATAAACTTCTATAAATATTACAACTGTCACAACCAGTTAATTAATATCAATAAACGTGAAGCCTGTTCATAATAATACAAGCAAACTTGTGACTAATGATCGGTGATATAGATAACGTTGATTGATGAATAAATAATCATTAATGGGCGAAAAGGCACGGCAAAAGATGGATAATGGCGAAAAATAGTTGTACTCACCAAATTTGAGAATTTCTTGACTTGACCATTCTTTGCTTAGTGTAGTCGACTGCAATGGTCCACAGACAGGCAATGTCCACCAATAAAGAAAAGGAGGCGTCAGAGAGTTTGGAAGCCTTCGTGGCATAGGGAGCCACATTTTCTTAACTCTGTGCCTCTTGTTATTTTGCAAGTTGAGAATCATCTATTCCAGCTCACACTCATCAACAAAGTGAAAACCGATATCATGATGATGACAGAAAACTTGCTGCGATATCTTAACTACTCCAAGGCAATATAAAGCTGGCTGTCATCCAACCAATCATGGCGCTTTCATGCCTTGCCTTAGTGCTGAGGTGAAATCCAAAAATTGCCATATCAAGGTATGTTCTCAGGTGCAATGCGTGAGGGAAAAAATGGTACAAGTTGTGTATGTTTATTTGATGACCTGCTATTGCCATAAAGTTTGGATTTGTGCCACTCAAGTCCATTGTTTTTGTACTAACCTCATACAACTTTTCCACAACAATATGGGGTCCTCACAGTGGTTATTGCATACATAGGGAGGAAGGCAGTAGATTTGCAAAAGTG
>NC_087201.1:564504-567004 GCF_015104395.2 Macrobrachium nipponense
ATTTATTTATTGTTATTTATTTCTATTTATTTATTTATTTTAGTAATTATTTTATTTTATTTTGTTTATTTATTTTATTTATTGTTATTTTTTTAGGGTTATTTATTTTATTTATTTATTTATTTATTGTTTATGTTTTATTTTTTTTATGTATATATTTATTTTTATGTATTTATTTATTTTTTCTATTTTTTTTTTTTTTTTTGTTTTTTTTGATTTATTTATTATATTTATTTTTCATTTTTTTTTTTCATCTATTTCAGTTCAATCTATTTTTTATTTATTCATTTTTTTAGTTTAGTTATTTGTATTTATTTTTTGTATTTTTTTTGTTTCTATTTATTTATTTCATTTATTTTTATTTATTTATTTATTTTATTTATTTTTATTTATTTATTTTATCTATTTTTTTTCATTTTATTTTTTTTTTATTTTTTTATTAATTTATTGTTATGTATTTATTTATGTATGTATTTATTTATTTGTATGTATTTATTTATTTTATTTATTTTTATTTTTTTTATTTTATTTATTTTTATATATTTAGTTTTTTTCATTTATTTTTATTTTATTTATTATTTATTTATTTGTATTTATTTATTTTATCTATTTTTATTTATTTATTTCATTTATATATATTAGTATTTATGTATTTTAATTATTTATTTTATTGAATTTTTATTTATTTATTTCTATTTTATCTTTATTTTTATTTTTTTTATTTTGTATTTTATTATTTTCATTTATTATTTTATTTATTTTATTTGTTTTTATTTATTTTATTTATTTATTTATTTTATTCATTTTTATTCATTTTTATTATTTTTTTTATTATTTAATTTATTATTTATTTATTTTATTTTTTTCATTCAATATTTTATATTTTTTTATTTATTTATTCATTTATAATTAATTTTTTTTTTATTATTTTTTTATTCATGTAAATTTTTTATTTTATTTTATTTTTTTTTTTATTTTTTTTATTTTTTATTTTATTTATTTGTTTTTTATATATTTTTATCTATTCATTTTACTTATTTTTATTTAATTATTTTTTGTTTTTTTAATTTTTTTTTTTTATTTGTTATTTATTTTTATTTATTTGGGTGATTTTATTTATTTTGGTTTATTTTATTTTATGTTTAGTTTATTTATTTATCTTATTTATTTTTTATTATTTATTTTTATTTTATTTATTCATTTATTTTTATTTATTTTATTTATTTGTATTTATTTGTTTATTTTATTAATTAATTATTATATTTATATTATTTATTTTATTTACTTTTATTTTTATATTTTATTTTTTATTTGTATTTTTTATTTATTTTATATTTTATTTATTTATTGATTTATTTATTTATTTTTTAAGTATTTTAATTTATTTCTTTTATATATTATTTAAATTTTGTGTATTTATTTATTTTCTTTTATTTTAATTTATTATTATTTATTTTTATTTATATATTTTATTTATTTTTATTTATTTACTTTTATTTATTTTTTTATTTTTATTTATTTATTTCATTTTTTTTATTTTTATGTATTTATTTATTTTCTTTATTTTATCCATTATTCTATTTATTTTATTTATTCATTTATTTGTATGCATTTATTTATTTTTATATATTTTGTCTTTATTTATTTTTTAGTTTTATTCTTATTTATTTAGTTTTATTTATTTTTTAGTTTATTTATTCTTATTTATTTTATTTATTTTTTATTTTTTATTTATCCTCAATTTGTATTTGTATTTATTTTATTTCATTTAGTTTTATTTATTTATTTTTATTTTTTTTATTTTTATTTATTTTATTTTTTATTTATTATTATTTATTTTTATTTTATTTTATTTTTATTTTTTTTATCTTTTTTTTATTTATTTTAATGCTATTTATTTTTTTTATTTATTTTATTTTATTTTTAATTGTTCTTATTTATTTTATTTTTTTTATTTTATTTTTATTTTATATTTTAATTTATTTTTAGTTATTTAGTTTTTTCTATTTTTTAATCTATTTTAATTTTTATTTATTTTATTTTATTTTCTTTATTTTATTTATTTTATTTATTTTTAATTCATTATTTTTTTTTATTCAATTTAATTTATTTATTTTATTTATTTTTTTTATTTTATGTTTTTATTTTTATTTATTTTTTAATTTCTCTATTTTAGTTATTTTTATTTCTTTATTTTTTATCTAATAATTTTTCTTTATTTTATTTTATGTTTTTATTTTATTTATTTATTTACTTTGATTTATTTTGTTTATTTATTTTTTGCTTTTACTTTTATTTATTTGATTTTATTTTAAAAAAAAAAATTTTTATTTTATTGTTTATTTATTTTATTTATTTTTTATTTATTTATTTTTATTTTTTCTTTCTTTTATTTATTTATTTTTTTTTATTTTTATTTATTTATTATTATATATTTGTTATTTATTAACTTGTATTTATTTACTTTTATGTATTTATTATTTTTATGTATTTATTTATA
>NC_087201.1:572004-574804 GCF_015104395.2 Macrobrachium nipponense
TTGTTATGTATTATTTATCTTTTTCTTATTTTTATTTATTTTTTATTAGTATTATATTTATTAATTTTATTCATTTTAATTTTATTATTTCTATTTATTTCTATTTTTTTTTAATTTTTTTTATTTTACTTTTTTTTAAATTTTTATTTATTTTATTTTATTTTCATTTTATTTTTTATTTATTTATTTTATTTATTACATTTATTTGTTATTTTATTTTTTATTTATTTTATTTTTATTGTTATATATTTCAGTGAGTTTTTGTTTATTTTTATTTTTATTTATTTTATTTCTTATTTCATTTATTTTTATTTATTTATTTTTTTGTTATTAATTTTATTTATTATTTATTTTAATGATTTATATTTGTATTTTATTTCATTTTTGTATTTTTTATTTATGCTTTTATTTATTCATTTTTATTTATTTTTTATTTATTTCTTTTATTATTATTTTTATTTATTTATTTATTGATTTTTTATTATTTATTTTTATTATTTTTTATCTTTATTTATTTATTTATTTATTTGTATTTAATTATTTATTTTTTTATTATTTTTTAAAAATGTATTTATTTAATTTTATTTATTTTTGTTTTATTTGTATTTCATTTATTTATTGTATATTATTTATTTTTGGAGAGGGTGGATTTATTTTATTCATTGTTATTTATTTATTTTATTTATTTATTTTTAATATTTATTTGTTATTTATTTATTTTATTTGTTTTATTTATCTATTATTTATTTTTATTTCTATTCATTTGGTTTCATTTATCAATTTATTGTTATTGTTATTTTTTATTTATTTTTATTTTTATTTTTTTATATATATTTATTTATTTATTTTTTATTTCTTTTTTTATTTTTTTTAATTATTCATTAATTTATTTTTATTTATTAATTTTTATTTATTTATTTTTATTTATTTATTTTATATATATTCATTTATTTATTTTTATTTATATTTATTTTTTTATTTTATTTTTATTTATTTACTTTATTATTTATATTTAGTTTATTTGTTTATTTTTAATATATTTTTTGTGTATTTATTTATATTTTATTTATTTTTATTTATTTATTTTATTTATTTCTATTTATTTATTTTATTTTATTTTTATTTATATATTTCTATTTATTTTATTTAATTTTTATTTCTTTTTTTTTCTTTTTATTTATTTAAATTATTATTTATTTTTTATTTATTTTATTTATTTATTTATTTTTATTTATTTAATTATTTATTTTAATTATTAATTTTTATTTATTTTATTTATTTATTTTTTATTTTATTTATTTTTATTTATTATTTTATTTCATTTTATTATTAACCCTCTTACGCCGATTGGACGTATTAAACGTCGAGTCAAAATGTCTCCCGTATGCCGATTGGACGTATCATACGTCGGCTCAAAAAAGTTTTTTAAAAATTCGCGGAAAAATACTTATAGGCCTTGGGGGATGCTGGGAGTTCACGGATCAAGGCTTGTTTTGTTTACAATCGCTACACAGGCGCGCAAGCGCGAATTTCTTTCTTATCGCACTAAAAAGTATCAGTGACACATCTCGGAAATTATTTCGTCACTTTGACATAATTTTTGCACAATTATTAAATTTACCCTCCTTTTACATGAAGTATTATATATGAAAATGTGCGCAATTTTCATGTAAAATACAACAAAAAAAATACTCATGATTGTAGCTTTTATCAATTTTGAAATATTTTTTCATATAAATAACGATAAGTGCAAAATTTCAACCTTTGGTCAACTTTGACTCTACAGAAATGGTCGAGAAACGCAATTGTAAGCTAAAATTCTTATATTTATAGTAATATTAAATCATTTGCCTTCATTTTGCAACAAATTGGACGTCTCTAGCACAAATATTTCGATTTATGGTGAATTTATGAAAAAACTTTTTCCTTACGTTCGTGCGATAACTCTTCCGATAAATTTTTTCGTGCGATTGTACTCATGTATGCACCTTTTAAATTTGCCGTTACATAAAGTTTTATATATGGAAATGTGCGCAATTTCATGCACAATACAACAAAAACAACCCATGGTTGTAGCTTTTATCAGTTTTTGAAATATTTTATTTCATTATAAATAACGTTAAGTGCAAAAATTTCAACTTTCGGTCAACTTTGTTTTTGGACCTCTACCGAAATGGTCGAAAACGCAATTGTAGGCTAAAACTCTTATATTCTAGTAATATTCAATCATTTACCTTAATTTTGCAACGACTTGGAAGTCTCTAGCACTATATTTCGATTATGGTGAATTTATGAAAAAAAAAACATTACGTTCGCGCGGTAACTCTTCCGAAAAATCAGAATTTTTTTGTGCGATTGTTGAAATGTTTGCACCATTTAAAATTAGCTGTTACATAAAGTTTTATATATGAAAATGTGCGCAATTTCATGTAGAATACAACTAAAAATGATTGAAGGTTGTTGCTTTTCTCTTTTTTTGAAATATTTGCATATAAATCACGATAAATAGAAAAAAACCACGTTCGGATCAAATTTGACTCTACCGAAATAGTTGAAAAACGCAATTGTAAGCTAAAACCCTTACGGCCTAGTAATATTCCGTCATTTTTCTTCATTTTGAAACAAATTTGAAGTCTCTAAAACAACCATAT
Organism: Macrobrachium nipponense; assembly: GCF_015104395.2. Lineage (NCBI taxonomy): Eukaryota > Metazoa > Arthropoda > Malacostraca > Decapoda > Palaemonidae > Macrobrachium > Macrobrachium nipponense. The sequence continues at coordinate 574,656 of NC_087201.1, forward strand.
TGTGATTTATGGTGAATTTTTTGAAAAAAATATTATTTACCGATTCGCGGCCGCAAGTCTCCGAAATACGTACATCGCATTATCATAATATTTGCTCCTTTTCATATTAGCCTTTTATAGAGTTCCATATATCAAAATGTGCGCAATTT
>NC_087201.1:575304-577804 GCF_015104395.2 Macrobrachium nipponense
GATGGCTAATGCTGTGGGAGTTTTGCTATACAAGGGATTCATCCATGATTCGTAAAAAAAAAAAAAAATTAATATGGTGGTAAATTTCGTTTTTGTTTTGTAGAGTTATACGCCGTGTATGGGCAACTGGCTGAAATAAACTCTCTCTCTCTCTCTCTCTCCTCTCTCTCCTCTCTCTCTCTCTCTCTCTCTCTCTCAGAGCTTCATTGCAGCTTTATCGTTCTTTATAGGGGATGTGGTTTATGCACCAAACAATACCTGCAGAAGAAAAACGGTACGACTCAGAAACCAGCTATTTTCGACCGGCATTTAAAACTCCAACATTTTCGTTCACTCTTATTTTCCAAACTTCCTTCACCTGTCTCATTTCTCTCATTTCTCACCTACTCGTGCACACTTATTTCCTCAGATAACCAGCTGCTAGGCTAAGTTGCTGGAACCTAAATTCTCATTTGTCCATAGTGTGTGTTCCTTAGTTTGTGTGTAACGAAATACGCATGCAACTATAAACAAAATTTATACACATGCATAATACGTGATCAGCATTTTCAGAGTTGCTTTTTTCGTAAACTTTCCATATATATATAATCTTTGTTCTGGACTTAGATAAAACTTAAAAGTGGAAGGTTTTCAATTCCCCCTTTGAAAGGGGCATATTTTAGTAACCAACGGCTCATCCAGACAAAAACGTTTGTAGTATTAAGGTGACTCTTTTGAATCTGTGGGCAAATCTTAGTTGTAGTAAGTTTTGTATCTCGAAATTTCCCTAACCAGTTTTGAACGGCTTAATATATTCTTGACTCAAATATAGCAGAAGTGTACTTTCCTATTGTCTCACTATGCAAAAAAATCATTATTGTTTGTTTTGTTTTTTGTTTTTGTTTTTTTTACATAGAATAGAGGAAAATATTACACAATTCACAGCTCTCCTTATCTAGTGGATGATCTCGAACTGATTTGGGCCCCCCTCAGACAAAATTAAATCACTGACTTCCACAGAACAATATTTGCTAAACATGCATGATAAAACTTTCATAAAGATCTTCCACATCAATCAATTATAATACCTAAAAAATTTCCAGAGACCAGAATATTTCAGAAAAATCAGTTCAAAATTTTTTTGAGCTCCTGATGATATCCGTTAATGATGTGAATATCTAAACCTATCTATGATCACTGAGAAAAAGTTTGTGCAGTCGCATTTAGTGCTTGAAAAAATAAGAATGGAAAGAACTAACACCATCCATTATAACTGCAAATAGTTTTTCTTTACCATAACATATACTGCATCAGGTCAAAAAGGTATGAGAGAGGAGGGAAACACAACAGAATGAAAAAAGACAGTTCATAATATCCACAACCCCAAACGGACTATAATTTAATCTTATTTTTTCCCATTTTCACAAACTATGCATACATGTTGTTGGTTTTAGATTAAGCTGGCTTTTATGCCAGCACGGGCTCTTGCTCAAGAGCTGCCCGTAGCTGCATTACAAAAAGCATTAGGCAGGATAACTGGACACCTGAACATAATTCACGCAAACATCACAACAAACAGTTCTTTCTTCTTTTTTTTTACTATATGATTTCTTCATACATTTATTTACTGTAAAAATTCTCTTGTTTTTACAGTGAATTCAATCTATAAATAGACGAATACCGCATACGCTATTTTAATTTGAATCGCTGAAACGCAAAGTAAGCATTTCGTTTTAGTTTTTTTTTTTTTTTTTATTTATCAAGGTACAAACAGATGAAAGTCTAAGTAATTCTAAATTTATCGTTGCCCAATACTATGGTTCAAAATAGTAAGTTTCCTCGGTCTGGAAAACCACAGCAAAACCTGGGAGTGACATGGTGATGAAAATTATAACAAACCATATCAACAAAAGATGAATGAAAACATACAACCTGTATTTACTGAGAAAAAGTAAATCAGTGTCAAGGTAGTGTTACTCGCCACTACCAAGAAAAAAAAGTACTCAGCTTTTTGCTGTAGAGGGAATAGTTAACTAATTTGGCGCACTGCGGTTACGCTAAACTGAATAAGCAAATCTGACACTCCACTGATTTATACAGTTTACTGATCTGTTATACATTTTCCTGAAGTCTTGGACACTCATAGTTGGGAATAACGGATGACCATAGCATACGTTGTATAAACGGCACACTTTGCCATTTAATTTGCAAATCAGCAATCGAGTCATTAAATAAAGTTGCAGCGAAGCCTTTAGATTCAGAAGGTATGTACTAAAAGTAAGGTTAATCCTGACAAATAAGTACGAAATTACCCCAAACAAGTCCCCGGGACGTTATGCACTTAAGTACTGATTGCTTACGTTGCATTTCCCACTCTTCTTAATTCTTCTAATGTAATTGTTTTTCCCTTTTTTAGCAATTCTGCCCTTTTCAGTTTGTAGTACTAATGTCGTCCTTTCATCTGCCTCCTTAGGAATCCATCAGTTTTCTCACTATGGTACACTGTTTTTCTAGTAGCACA
>NC_087201.1:580304-612804 GCF_015104395.2 Macrobrachium nipponense
TAGAGAATGAAATAGGGAGGGAATGAAATGGGCAGAAAAATGAAATAGACAGAATATGGGGAGAGAATGAAATGGGCTCCAAAGAATGAAACTAAAGCACAATATGAAATGCAGAAAATGAAATAGGCAGAAAATGAAAACAGGCAGAGAATGAAATAGGCAGAGAATGAAATACGCAAAAAAATAAAATTGGGGGAGATATGAACTGGGCAGAGAATGAAAATAGGCAGAAAATGAAATGGCACAGAATGAATGGGCACAAGAATGAAATGGGGAGAGAATGAAATAGGGCCGAGAATAAAAAATTGGGCAGAGAATGAAATTGGCCAAAAGAAGGGAATGAAATGAGGGAGAGAAGGAAAAATAGGCAGGAGAATGAAATGGGGAGAGAATTGAAAATTAATGGACAGAGAATTGAAAAATAGGCATAGAATGCAAAAAACAGGTGAGAATTGAAATGGATGGAGACTAAAAATAGGCAAAGTAAAGAAATAGGCAGCAAATGAAAAATGGAGAGAGAATGAAAAATATGCAGAGAATGATATGGGGAGAGAATGAAATGGGCAGAGAATGAAAAAAAAAAATATGGCAGAGAATGAAATGAAGAGAGAATGAAATGGGGAGAGAAGGAAATAGGCAGAAGAATGAAAATGGGCAGAGAATGAAATGGGGAGGACAATGACATAATAGGCAGAAAATGAAAATTGGGAGACAATGAAATAAGCAGAGAATGAAATGGGGAGAGAATGAAATAGGCAGAGAATGAAATGGGCAGAGAATGAAATGGGGAGGGGGACAATGAAAATGGGCAGAGAATTAAATAGGCAGAAAAATGAAATTGGGAGACAATGAAAAATAAGCAGAGAATGAAATAGGCAGAGAATGAAATGGGGCAGAGAATGAAAATAGGGCGATAAATGGGAAATGGGAGAAAATTAAATAAGCAGAGAAAATGAAATGGACAGAGAATGAAATGGGCCAGAGAAGGAAAATGGGGGAGAGAAATGAAATGGGGAAAAGAATTAAATATTGCCAGAATGATATAGGCACCGAATGAAATAGGCACAGAATGAAATAGGCAGACAAGATAGGGCAAAATGCAGAGGTGGGGGAAAATGGGAACGGAAAACAATTTAATCTGTTTTGAATCTAACACTAAATACAGAATTCAGGCCAAAGACCAACCACTGGGTAGCAAGATGGAAGAAAGAGAATATGAAAGGAGGTACAGGAAAAGGAATGAACGTTGTGTTGCAGCTAGGGAACGAAGGCACTCTGCAAATAAACGTAATGCGTTCAATGCACCGGTTGGACCTGCTCTCAAATCATTGAATTATCTATACCACGTTTGTTTCTTCTTATAATTTTTTCTAAGTTCAAATAAATATAAACATCTAATTTCAAAATTAGTAATCACTTTTATGAAGTTATACAGTTTTTTTTGTATTTTTTTTGTAACGTGCAATTTTAATTACTATTGAAAATCATATTTGTATTAAATTGAGGGTGAAGTTACCCACTCAAACATTTTATTAAAATCTTCGTTAAATGCAATATATACATACATGATATATTTATTTATATATATTATATATATATATATATATATATATATATATATATATACACAATAAATATATATATATTATCTATATATCTATATATATACATACATATAATTATATATTATATATATATATATATATATATATATATATATATATAGCAGACATACGCCAACTAACGACTTGCCTTTCGACAGGTGTGTGTTTGTTTATCTTAAGGTTAACTAAAGAGACATTTCCCCCTATTTACATTGTATCGAAGGTGACTACCACGGATTCCGAAGAGGATTATGCGTGACTCAAGAAGGCTTTTCCGTCCTTACTAATCTCTCTCTCTCTCTCTCTCTCTCTCTCTCTCTCTCTCTCTCTCTCTCTTTCTCACAAAAGAATTCCGTTGTTTGCCTGACACCATCAAAGATACCTCACTTTTCGATTATATTATTTTACAGACCAGTATGTCTTCTCTCCTCATTATTTCGCCCTATTTACTTATAAACCTGTTTTATTATTTACTTACTCGATTATGTCCATAGGATATTTAGGCGGCTTTGCCTGTCCGTCCGCACTTTTTCTGTCCGCCCTTGGGCCTTAAAATCTATAGTGGCTAGAAGGCTGCAAACATACCAAACTGCAGCCCTTTAGCCTCAGTCATTTTTACTTTATTAAGGTTAAAGTTAACCATCAGCGTGCGTCTGGCAACGCTATACGACAGCCCACCACCCGGGCTAGACTTTCTGAAAGCCTTTTTTACTTGTATTTCATAGTTTGTTCAGTGGCGTTAATGCTGTTCGGAGTACTAATCCCCCTTGGGTGTGTAAGTCTCAGGAGATAGGGTCGCTTAAGCCGATTAGCGCGTCCGGAGGACATTTAAATGGCTAATCTCCTTTAATTTCAAAACCAATGGACAACATCTTTTATCTAACAGAAGAAAATTGTGTGGAAAAAGGAAGTTTACTCCTAAAGCAGATCTTTTTATTTGAGCTACCAATGGGCCATTACTGGCAGCTCTGCTTTCAAACAAGTAACGCTGATATAGAGAGGAAGTCGAATATTGAGACACATTTAGAATATCCAACACTTTGCCTGCAGAAGATCTATTTTTAACGTTCAATTCATTAATGATCGGTAAAAAGTAAGTTTTATCTGTTTGTAAGGAGCATGTGAGATCACGAGTGATTTAAACTTTTTCGGACCTTTTTTAGGCTTTCCAACACAACCCCCCCCCCCTCCCATCAAGAACAATAACAACAAAAACAATAAAGTAGTTTGTAGGCTTACTCCCTGAGTTGGAGGATTGAGCTTTGGTAACTGATTTTCCGTGAGTTAGAGACTGCCTCATATACTATACCTAAAATAAAATAAAAAATAATAAAAGAAAGGGGTAAAACTACTGAAAATAATGAAAGGAAATTCTGAGATAAGAAAGATAATTAATCAACGGAGAAATGTTTATTAGAAAGAAAATAGAATAAGCTATTTTGTTTTACAGTTCATTATAATCCGGGAAGAGAGCAAACTTGAAAAGAAATTATTCAACTTTGCTTTCTACCACAGAATGGGTTGGGCGGGAGTTCGGAAAAAAAATGTTTGAAATATTTTAATGGCAGAGAGAAAATGTCAGAGAACGAATGGTTGGAAAAGCGAATTTCATTTTAAAAATGTAGTATATATTCAGAGACGTGAAAAAAAAAAAACAGCCTGAAATTGAGTTAAATGTTTACTGCACAGATGTTTCAACAATTCTTTACAAAATATAAATAATTATACAATTTGCATATATATATGAATTTTTATCACATACCGTGATCGTAATCATACATTAAGTTATAAATGTCCTTTATATTCAATTCGCTCTACTCGGATTTAACCTATTTTCATACATGTTAACCGAAAGTGAATTTTTTTAGTTGCGTGCCTTGGCCTGAATGTGATGCAAATGAGAAAAAGTGTATACTAAGTGATTTATTTAATGAAGAGGATAACTTGGTTCCTAAGAGAAAGGGGAAAATCAAATAACGGAAGCTCATTGCCAGGAACAGGAAGACAACAAGTCAGTTTCTATGTTCACCAATGTGAAGCGGCAAATGTCGAGGTCGAATTCCCCTTACCTTGGCAATGATTGAAAGCCTAAGAGTATCATAATCCCTTTGTCTCTCATTGACTGCTTAGTGGGTGCGGATAGAGTTGGATTAACAGTATTTTCTGAATGCCTTAAATGTAACTCCGGTCGTCTTATTTCTAAAATGAAACATACCCATATACATACAAACATACACGCACAAAAACACACCCATATATATATTCCCATATAACAATGCTTAATTTACTTTTCTGCTAAGCGCAAAGGAAGATCCTACTTTTAGTTATTTCATCACAATTATTCTGAAATTGATTATGATGATCCGATAGCCTTGAAGATATCTCAACGAAATAAAAAAAATCAGCACAAAGAAAAGTAAATCCGGGACAATTGCCTATTCTAGTTTACTGAATAAATAAATAAAAAACAAAACAAATACCGAAAAACTATAGCAACGAATAAAGGACAAAACGGAATTGTAGTTTATTCTCTGACAGAATCATCGAACTGCCATAAACTTGCTTGTTTACTTTTAAAAAAGCAAAAGCCCATCTGTTTTTTCATCTTGTTATAGAAGGAAAAAGAAAAATCGTATGGACATCTTATAAAAAAATCGAACATTCTTAATAATCTTCAACATTTTCACAAGCAAAGTTCAAGGGGTCTACCTTTTCCATTTTCTTTATCTGTAACAAACATTGTTTACATTATTTCGAGGTAAAAGTGGAGGCGGGAAATGGGGTATTTTAATCCACCCCAAACTACAGAGAATTGGTAAGGTTGCTTAGAGAATAACCCTCAGTATAATAAGAACACACCGGATCCTATACGACCCATCTGGTCTTCTACGAATATCCAATATGGACGGTTAAAAGGAAATCAATATTTATGACTGCCCCTTCCGATTATTCGTGAGAGAGAGAGAGCGAGGAGAGAGAGAAGAGAGAGAGAGAGAGAGCGAGAGAGAGTAAATGTTGACCAGGTGATAGCTGTTTTACAAGCATAGCAATAACGTAGGCATTAAAATGAATTCATTATTAGGATTTGATTGTTTGGTACAAAAAGACACTATATCAGTCATAATAATGGTAGTAATTTTGTTTAATGAAAAATACGTATAAATCCTCCATCATATCTGGTATACAAAATGAAATGAAGCATATTAACCCGATTTTAGGTTTTAGGTTTAAGGTAGTTTTAGTATGTTAACCAATATCATCTGATTTTACAACAGGCATATAAATCTATGAATATATATATATATATATATATATCTAGATATATATATATATATATATATATATATATATATATATATATATATATATATATATGTGTGTGTGTGTGTGTGTTGTTTGTTTGTGTGTGTCTGTGAACTAATTTGCAGTTCTTAAGTAATAATAATAATAATAATAATAATAATAATTATGATTATAATAATAGTAACTATAATAAAAAATAATAATAGCAATACCCAAAAGCATTACGAACGCAAAGTGCAATAACAGAAGCCCAGAATATCTCAAGAAGAACTAACCCCTAATTTCGGTCCTCAGAAAACACCAAATCCAGAAAGACCAGCGAAACCGTGACCTCATCCAGAGAGGAGGCAGGAACTGAAGTCCAGCATCCTGTGTCTATTCTTATCCGTGATCACGATACCGAGGAAGATGCCGAGTTTCAGAGCTAATTACAGGCGAGGAGAGGATCGTGTGCATCTCTTGATTGAAAGATGCTGCTGTATTTCATTCTGTATAAACATCTTCTTATATTCTTTGCATGACTTGGGAATGACAGAGATAGTACCTCTCTTCGTCACGCAAGCCACGCCCGTGCAGAATTGAAAGATTACAGACCATCTCTTTTTTTAGGTCAATTATTGCTCTTGGTCAGTAGGTTGGTCCGTGTGCTTTTTGTGACGGAAATCCATGAAATCTGCAAAAAAAAAAGAAAAGAAAGAAAAAAAGAAAGAAAAAACTGCAACTGTTTCTATCATTTCTTCTCTCTTTCGCTTCCGACATATATGCGACATAATCTTGGAGTTCCGTATATAATCGCCAGTATCTTCTCACACAAGGAAATGGTTGTCCATTTACGAACTCGGGTATAATATGAACTTATCAACTCAAATCCGTTTAATCAAGAACCGCTAAACTTCGAGCGTGTTGCAGATTTCCTTGCATTTAAAAACCAGCGCTACTGGGAATAAGATTCAATGCCATATTCCCTTACACACTGAATGGGTTTAGCTGGATGAAGTCATATTTCATTTTCATTTTTTTTCTATTTCAAGAAATCTGCCTAGTAAACCCTCTCTAAGTCATTGAATTATTACGAAAAAAACATGTTATTTTTTTTTTTCTTTTAAGGTATTCTACCTCAAAGTTACCCGACCTAGGAAATAGAGTTATGGTCCAGAATAATAACGGTTGTCAGAGCTCCAGGCTGTCCACCCTTTCCTCTAGCGCGTATTACAATAGTCTCCCTCCTCCTCCTCCTCCTCCTCCTCCTCCTCCTCTCCTCCTCCTCCTCCTCCTCCTCTCCTCCTCCTCCTCCTCCTCCTCCTCCTCCTCTGCGCATTTTTTTCCTCACATTATTTCACCTGTGCACTTTCTTCCTCGCTCTTTTTTTCCGTACTTCCTACTTTCTCGTTTTTGTTTCTTGTTCTTGTTGGCGCGGGGGGGGGGGGTGGGGGGGGGGGGGTGGGGGGGGGGGGAGGGGCTCGTTATCGTTGTTACGTTAGGGAAAAAAGGTGTTTCTCATTGAGTTAAGGGTACAAGAATTTAGAATAGGATATTTATGATTTATTTATTGGAATGAAAATGGAAAGAATAATGCATGTTAAGGGCAGTACAGAACAATTGCTTCTGATAAAATAACTCTTCGGATTTGGTTCTACTTTCTTTGGCTCGACAAGATATTATAGAATATAGAATATCACGTCCAATTCTGTTAGCTACAATCACAATTCTGATACAATATCTGGTGATTGATTAGAAAGTGTAAGAAAATAATCTCAAACACGCCTTTATCAAAGTGCACTAAAAAAAGTAAACATATAATTTTTTGAGACATCAGGATTTCCTTACATCTGATCATATCTCAAAAAAAAAAAAAAAAAAAAAAAAAAAAAAGCGATGGCGCCAAAACATGAATGCTGCATTAAATAAGAAAAAAATATTTTTCTGTAGAATTTCCTTCCACGTTTGACGCCTAATCTTTTATTTTGTAGAAATTGCTAACTGTAAGGAAATCATGGCGTGTCTCAAAAATTAAATTTCTAAATTTTTATTGCTTTTTAATATGAGCTTTCTTTAATCTTTTTTATATTACACTTTTTAGTCTTGACAGAAATTGTAATCGATTTATGATTGTAGCTAAACGAAATTGCACGTGATATGCTAGCAGCTACAATATCCTACCGATCCAAAAGAAGATTTGGAAAATCGATAATATATTAACGTTTTCTACGGAGTCAAATCCTGTGATACTGCGGGAGAGGTCACGGTTGACCTACTGCTCATGGAAATGTGTATCCTCACCAGTAACAACGCAAAATTTTTATTTATTTCTTCCTTAAAATCCTGACAGTCCTTGCGATCTTCGTCTGTCTGTACACATAAGTACGTGCATAACCACACCCCAGCGCAAATAGATTACACTGACGAGTCATTAACGCAGTGCGTCCTCAACGTCGTATCAAGGAAAAATCTGTTTGGCAATTGACAGAAAGGGCAATCAGTGTGGGCGAACTTCCATCTAAGCTGAAAAAATAAACAATAATAAATAATAGAATAGGGAGAGTCGAATGGATAATGATAAACATCAGTCTCAAGCAGCCCCCCGTTGATGTTTGCCAAATGAGCAGAGTATTGAACATCCGATATAGTTACTATCAAGACAATATTTCTAGCATTGTTGATCCCAAACCATAGATGATTCTGCCATGGTACTATAAACAAAATGAACGGAAAATCTGCACTTCTACAATCTGTGCAATTAGTGTTGCAGTTCTGAGTAAACAACAATACTATCATCTATCTTTCCCGTTGTTTATCTCTCACACGATTTACTTGGCCTCCGTGCCACTACTCCTCATTACTTAAAAAAAAAAAAAAAAATCATATTTGCATCTGACATGTAGAAGGCCAAAAAGATTTCTTTTGTTTTATATATATATATATATATATATATATATATATATATATATATATATATATATATATATAAAAGAAATCTTTTTTGCCTTCTACATGTCAGATGCAAATATATATATATATATATATATATATATATATATATATATATATATATATATATATATATATATATATATATATAAAAGATGACCCTGCCACCAAGTGAACGTATATCTGCCAAAAGAAACTGTACAATTAGTATTGCAGTTCTCTGCGAAAACAAATATGATATCATTTATTTTCCCCGTTGTTCATCTCTCACAAAATATACTTGGCCGTACCTCTGTTTAATACATAAAAAAGAATGATATTTGCAACTGATAGCTCTATTCAATAAGATTTCATAAAATGCGAAAATGCATTAGATTTTATTTTAAACTTCAGGTATTCATGAATTGTAAAAAGCACAAAATTGTTATTCATTCAATGAAATAAGCAAACTTTGTTGGCGTTTTTACAATTCCTGAATGCCTGAAGTCATAATAAAATCTAAGGCATTTCGCATTATATGAAATCTTATTGCCTAGAGTTATCAGTTGCAAATACCATTTTGTTTTATGTATTAAGCAGAGAGGTACGGCCAAGTATATCGTGTGAGAGATGAACAACGGGGGGGAAAATAAACGATAGTATATTTGTTTTCGCAGAGAACTGCAATTATTGTACAGCTCTTTTGCAGATGCCAGAAGTGCAGATATACGCTTACTTGATGGCAGAATCATCTTTGGTTTGGGGTTAATTATGTTATAAAATTATGCTCATCTTAACAATATCAAATGCCCAATACTCTGTCCAGTTGACCCACATCAAAAGGAGGATGCTTGAGACTGACCAAAGACTGCCAGCAGCTAAAGTAGGATAAATCGGTACATTATAAAAAACAACTGAACGGGGGAACAAACTAGCAGATATGTATGCATCCATATTATTCCAAGATGACTCTGTCTGGAAAGTCTTCGGGGAATTGTTCGATTCTCCTTTTCAATCAATATACATAAATATGGATGAGTTTCTCACACCCTCAAGATTCATGCTACTATGAGTACTTTCTAATACAGCTTAATGTTTGTACAGATGATGAGTAGTAAGTTCCGACCGGAGGCATTGTCCAAGGATGACGATGGAGAGAAAAGTGAAACGTGAGATACAAAGTGCAATGATACTGGGTACATAGAATTAAGAAAGATAAATAGTTTGGTTCTTAATGAACGAAAGCATTGGGGGTGGGAATATAGCATCAAATGATAATGTATATAAATGGTGTTGAATGCATTGCTCTGATAAGGCTATTATCATGATAAGGGTATATTATCCTGATAAGGCTATGGATATAGCGCTGCACAGGTGCTATTAAGTGAAATATTCTTACTGACGCAGCGATTATTTGATAACTGGTAAATACTGCAATACTTTTATCTCTGAGTCACCTGTTCTTCAGTGGAAAGGATTTTTCGCTGGAAAACATAGGTGGAAAAACCTTACTTCGTTTCATTAATGAAAATGATAAATAACAATGTCTGTTGAGCTAATTGTGCTAAATGAACGTTATAATGCATATGCAATCACTAGCAGAATAATGCTACAAAACATATTTCATTCCAATACCAAAGGCTAAATACTGACCCCAAAACGCTTTCAGGTACAAAAACTTGATAACGGGACAAACAGAAGTATCTAATCCACTCTCTCTCTCTCTCTCTACTCTCTCTCTCTCTCTCTCTCTCTCTCTCTCTCTCTCTCTCTCTCTCTCTCTCTCATTTCTTACGGGTGCTTGTTCTGAATGAAAAACTTAATTCCAAAATCAGAATGCGGAAAAAAAATAATAGGAAAGACGAACCATTGAGCGAGAGACGGTTCTTGAAAAAAAAAATTGAATGAAATCATTCCCTGTATTTCTTTTATATTTCTTCCACAACCTTTTTTCTCTTCCTTTACTAATAAGAATCACTTCGGTTCCTTAACAAACCGCAAATTCATTTCGCACAGACAGAATAATTTATATCCATCACCAAGAACGATTCGCAAATCATCCCATTCATAGTCAGTGCGGTTGAAGTGGATACCACAGCCAATGGTCTCGCTAACATATTGCAGTCATTACCTGTTCAAGCTCTTGACGCGTACAAATGCACAAACGTCACAAAACAATCGCTGCAAATTGAGGATTTGGAGTCAGACAGAGACAACGTTGATGGGGACGGAATGAGAGGATGATTTGTACCTGCTTGCAACTTCCATCCAAGATGATGGAACAGCGTCAGCATCAATCCCGTTTACACATGGCACTTGACAGGCTATTAGGAGAGAGAGAGAGAGAGAGAGAGAACTCAAAAGTATTTGCTATGAAACATTTGAGGATAGACAGATCAAATGATACACATGCTGACATTATAACTAGGAAACCCCGGCCGTCCGAGAGAGAGGGAGAGAAGAGAAATTAAAGCAATTTATAGTTAGGAAACGTCAAGCATAAGCGCATTTTAAATGAGTGGTCGCTCCTTCCAAACACAAATGTACACTTAGGCGCAGGCAACCGCCAGCCTAATCAAATGTTGTGGCATGCGTTAATACAACCGAATAACGAGGGTATTGTATGCGCTTAGCTTAGGGTGAATAGGTTTAATCAAGAACAGCATCTGTAATCAAAAAATTAAAATCATCACGCAGTCTTTCAATACCTACCGTCTCCCCTTATCTATGCCCACGACCTATTCACCATTCTGTGTTTTTTCCATTGGCTTCGTATACAGCCATTAATTTGTTTGAGGTTTTTTCATATACTGTACTTGTACGAGGAGATGGGTCACAAGGAGACAATGCATTGTGATTAATGACTTCTGTTCCCAGGAATCACAAAGAACCGCATCTTCATACTTGAATTTCCTTGACGAAGATGACGTCTTTGATGAGGTAATTATTGGCAACACAGTGGCTTCTTAATTGGAGGATTTCATTCTTGCTAAGGTTAACACCCAACTCACAGCTTAGGTTGATTTTAAAATTAGACAGTGTCTTCATTATATATTTCAATAGCTAAAGGCTGTTTACTGTTCTCATACGATAGCTATTTTTCCTATCCAATAGAATAATGATTAATATCGCCCAAACGTTAATGACAAATATGAGCAGCGAGACCGAAAATGCTAATGCATACAGAATAGAAGACACGTCATATCAGCTGTCATTTAGAGAACAATTTACTTCAGTTTTATAGTACACTGGGGACTTCCTAATGCGGAGTCGGTTGCAATTCATTTGATTCAATAGACCATCATTAATCTATCAATTTTTTTCTAATTCTGTAATTGCAAAACACCTAATCTTTAATTTTTTCTTCCTTTCTTCGCAGATAAGATTCACGCCAGTGTTTTATGTCTCTGCACGGACATGGAAATATTCTAATTCTTTTCTAAGAAATCATTTAACTAGTGACTGTACGTGTTCAGCTAATGGAGGACATCTGCCCCAGGTGCAACGGGTAAAAGTTCCTTATTTCCTAAGTAACAATCCAGCTCCTCTTCGTATGCGTCCTTTAATTTCATGAAGACTGTATGCTCACTCAACTGACAGCTGTATTTCAATCATTTCTGTCTGAGATACATATGGGTTGGAATAAGAGATGCAGCTAAAAGAGCCAGAGTCGAAAGACGACTGAAATTATTTATGTAGCACAAAAGCAACTTGTTTCTCAATATGGGGGACGTAATTAATGCCATTCTAACATTGGAGAAAAGAGTTTTGACGAAACTAGACAGCAAATATTTTTTCCCGCCTAAATCATTTCCTAACCCCAAGATCAGTGTTCAAGAACAGAGAAGTTTCAAGGTTAAATGCATAATATGCCAGGACCGTAAATTTACAAAAATGATCCGCTCCAAATTCTGCTCTCAACCAAAGCTAAGGTTAGGGAGAACCAGGAAGTGATTAGCAAGGCTATACGTTCCATCTAACCACCGTTCCCACCTACTCCGACCGGGAAGCTTAATCCCTAGATGATATCTATAATTGCACCAGTCCGGTGTTTTTTTGAAAGGGCCATAGGTTAGGTTTTAGGGTCAGGCTGGTTAGGTTAGGTTACTACCAAGATAGACCCTCCAGGTAATTTTGGAATGGGAGACATAATGAGATTATTTATAATTTAAGAAGTTTTTATGATTAGTGTTTAAGTATGGAGTCCTGCTTTTTTCAGGGAAGGTCTCGATACCCGGTTACAGTTCAGAAATAAGCATGCCACCGAGACAGACAAATCGTGCTTAGTCAATAGAATCAATATTTTTAGTTTTATTTGTCTGTCCATTCAGTCTTTTCTGTCCGCCCTTCAGATCCTACAAACTACTGAGGCTAGAGGGCTGAAAATTGGTATGTTGATCATCCCCCTCTATTCATGAAACATTTTAAATTGCGGCCATATAGCCTCTGTAGTTTTATTCTAATTAAAGTTTATAGTGACCGTGCATCTGGCACTGCCCCCTATAGGTGCCAGCTGTACAGGCCACCACTAGGCCCTGGCTGAGAGAGAGTTTCATGGGATATGGCTGAGTTTCTTGGGCCGTGACTGAGAGTTTGGTACAGCGTTATAAGCTGTATACAGAAAAGTCGATTGCGCAGAAGAAACTTCGGCGCATTTTATACTTGTTTTTATCTGGGTTTAAACTCGGGACCACCACAATGACGATGCTTCATTGCCATCAGTTGTCGTTCGAGAGAGATCACATGAATGCGCCAATCAAGCAAAACTTAATTAGTAGATACGCACCTTCTGGATCACTGACAGCTCTGAAATGAGATGTAGCGACAGACGTCGGGTCCCTGACTTTAGGGTTAGGCAAATTACCCTTTGCGTTAAAAAAGATGTTTACCAAATGTTCTTGAAATCAAAATGTGGAATGTAACACTGATTTTACCGATCGCCTTTCAATGCAAACAAACTGCTATTAACTCACAAAAGTTCTAATCTCTATTTCGGATATTTCCACTTCCTTGAATTTTCGCATGAAATAACTGAAAAATGTGCAAAATAGTTATTAATCACCCAAATTTCAGTTACAATGATTTAATGATTCTGTATAGCATAGTAAAACGTAATGTGTATTTATATATATTTGTTGTCCCCGTATTCGGGCTGGCTTTTGTCCTACTGGGGACAATCCTTACTGAACACTGGGATGCAATAAGTATGTAGAATGAAGGTATCTTGGCCTGAGCTTCGGAGCTGACTCTGCACTCTTTTAATCATCAGAATTTTTTCCACTAAAATGGGGTTTGATAGGTGGAGGGAAGAAGTAAAAAATAACAAAAAAACTTTTCAGTGTTCATGGGAAGATTGATCATACATACGAAAAGAGAAATTGGACCAGTGAATACTATAAAAAAAATTATTAAAATGAAAAACTATAGAAAACATCTATAAACGCATCATCAGACGTGGATAAATTATCAAAAAGTGTGTCAAGGCAAAAAAAAAAAAAAAAAAAAAAAAAAAATTTACATGGACTCGCAGGAGCAAAGAGAAATTTTGTTTTACATTCGATTGATATTCTCTTGAAATGAATTCCTAATCTTCCATCACTCCACGCAGGTAACATCTGGTCATGTTCTCTCTAGAGAATGAATAACTTTGATATTTGCTTTCATGGAACGTAAAAAAAAAATGAACAAATAAATAAATATGAAAGATTTCTGTCTCAAAGAAACAAAAAGCTTCCAATACATTAGCGATGGAAATCCCAATAAGTCCTGGCAGTTTTCTATTATTTCTTTCATTTTTTATTTTTGAAGCATCTTTTCTCTAGCTCCACTCGCCACACCGAAAATTCGTCAGTCTATTTCGTCATGAAGAGCAGATGGAGGATGCTGAGTGCTGGAATGGGAAAATGGAGTTGGGGAGCGACTGGAACCGACATTGATGAAAATGAAATGCAAAAGAAGGCTTTGCATCCACTTGCATCAAACTTCCAAGATTCATCATCATCAATATCACCATCGTCGGCATTTTATTGAGACAAGAAGAGACGGCGAAATGCATGCCAAAGTATATGGATACCTTTTGAACTTCCAATCGATTTCAAAATCTAAAACCGACGCCAACCAAAATGCCTATATCCATAAGAGTAACCTTTCTTTTCTCTGCAATCAATGACGCATCTGCGTAACTGAACTACAGTACTTACGTATATAATCACCCTCAATGACTGCAATTCGTCAATTTCCATAAAAATAAATGCCATCCCATAGGTTTACTGAAGACTTAGAGACCGATGAAACCTCTATTTTGATGAGGTGATTATGTACGTAAGAACTGTACGTCAGTTACGCAGATGCACCATTGATGCAGAGAAAAAGAAAGGTACTCTTATGGATATAGGCATTTTGGTTGGCGTCGGTTTTAGATGTTTAAATCGATTGGAAGTTCAAAAGTATCCATATACTTTGGCATGCATTTCGCCGTCTCTTCTTGTCTCAATAAAATGCCGAAGATGGTGATATTGATGATGATGAATCTTGGAAGTTTGATGCAAGTGGATGCAAAGCCTTCTTTTGCATTTCATTTCCATCAATGTCGGTTCCAATCGCTCCACAATTCCATTTTCCCATTCCAGCACTCACCATACATACTTTATATATATATGTGTGTGTATATATATATATATATATATATATATATTTTATATATATATATATATATATATATATATATATATATATATATATATATATATATATATATATATATAGATATAAATTAATCAAACACCACAGGGGAGATATGGAACACTGTTGTAGAGCATGACCGGTGTCTGCTTTATTGCTAACTAAGCCATCTTGTGTGTGTGTGTGTGTGTGAATTTTATCATGTCATATATACAAGCATTAAGCTGCAAATTTCCAATTTAAGATCCAATTCGCTCTACCTAGGAATTAACATATTTTCTTATATCTTAACAGAAGGGGAATTTAGTTCATAAGAAATTCGTCGCCTCATGGGCTCGAACCACGGAACCAAGAATTCAGGACATACAGAGAAGCTCTTTCCCCAGACGAATTTCTTATCAAATAAAAACATTCCTCTTGGGTTAACTTATAGAAAATATATCAATTCCGAGGTAGAGCGAATTAGATATCAAAGGGCATTTGTAGCTTAATGCACTCACGACACAAACACATACACACACACACACACACACACACACACACACACACACACACACACATATATATATATATATATATATATATATATATATATAGAGATAGAGAGAGAGAGAGAGAGAGAGAGAGCAGAGAGAGAGAGAGAGAGAGAGACGTGCTTCTAAGTGTATCATGCTCTTAGAAACCGAGAAGTTGATTAACACTAAATAAAACACTATTGAGGCTAGAGCGCTGCAATTTAGCATGTATAATGATTGGAGGGTGGATGATCAACATATCAATTTGCAGCTCTCTGGCATCAGTAGTTTTTAATTTGAGGGCGGACAGAAAAGGTGCGGACGGACAGACAAATAGCCACAAACAAACAGTTATATTTACATCGTTTCTTTTTTTTTAAATTTCCAACATTATTATCATGTGATGATTTAGCACCGAAGCAAATACATAATTTCCCTTTATTTACTTTAAATTAATAAAAAGTATTTATGATGGTTTATTATTATTAGTTTTTGTTTACATTTCAGTTGATATGAACTCTCTTATAATTTTCGGCGCTTTCAAAACTTATGAGGCTTTAATTACTACTTTTTTATAATAATAATATATTTCTCAATTACTGTAAATTCTGAATGCAGTCCTCTTGCATCTCCTAATGAAGATGAAAGCTCCCCTCGTAAAATCTGTTTTAACAGTGAAGATCTCGGACAATCACGAAAAGGGGAGGGGTGGCAAATGAAGACGGGGAGTGGGGTGGTGGTGGGATGGGTGGGGAGAGGTTGAGAGGCGACAAGCAGATGGTTGGAAGCCAAGTAATGGAAAAATTCCTAAATGCAGAATGATATAGATGCGTAGACTGTCGGATATTCGAAATGGATGAATTACCATATACACGTATCCGAACATTGTGTCCTCCTCCAGCTACAAATACTTTTTTATACGTCTGGACCCCACTTTGCCGCCGCCCCCGCCCCCCCAAACACACAAATAGGGTGGCCCTCTCCGCCATAAAATATCCTACGAGATTGATTTTGTCATTAAGATACGTGCCAAGCAATTTAATGACTGATATCATAACATGCGATGATTTTCGCTTACTCGTGGAGTAAACTACTAACTACTTTGTTGTTGTTCTTGTTTGGGGGGGGGGGGGGGCCGCTAGGAAAGGTCTATGGAATAAACTGAAAATTTCTGAAAAATGTGTTTCACATCGAGTTAAAGATACAGAACTTTTAGGATAGGACATTTATGATTTATTTATTAGAATAAAAATGTAAAAGATAAATAATTTGCATGTTAAGCAGTACAGAACAATTATTTCCAGTAAAATACAACATATTGTTTAGATTTTCGTTGGTGAAACAAGGTTCTGTTTGGCCATAAATTTTAGTATGTGTTAATCTATTTGATGCACTGAATTTAGAGGATATGTTTCTGTTCAGTTACTTTGTGTTTCCACTTATATCTGAGAGTATATGAACGCGTTTAATTTGTGTCCTTTTTTTATCCTTGTTGTTAGCATAATACTAAATATGAGTACTAATTACGAAGACCACTTCACGTTAAGTTAGGAATATATGATTTACAAATTATGCTTAAGGGGAAAATCGTGCACGGGTCCCGAATAAGCTGGAGATCGGATCACGCATTGTTTTCTTATCTTGTTAGTATATTGTATGACAACCCTTGAACTTTAATTCTAAGATTTAAAAAACGCTTTATATTAAAAGATTCTAGCTTAATTTATGAGTCTTTTGTTTGACAGTTAGTTAAGAAATATCTACAAACAATCAATTATTCAGCAAAGAACTGGCAGGTGAATGTAACAAGACAAAGTTATTTAATAAATACGTATTTACTTTATCAGATTATGATTTTACTTCGAGCACCTTCATTTAAAGAACGGAAATTTTTTGTGAGTTATTGTTTTTTCATGAAATCTTCTATCGAGTACGAAAGGTAAAGTTACCCACCCGAAAAAAAACATTTCTTCTCCTCTTTACTTGCTTACTTGATTGCTTGCTTAATTTTCTTATCTGTAACGTTTCTCTTCACCTGTACCAAAGTCCTCGCCAGTAATTACATTGCATATCTAAGCAATCTATTGAGAAAGTTTCTACATTTTCTTAAAATAATATTTCCAAGGGTACAACACCCCTTCTACTGAACGTTCCCCGGCCCCCACCGGCGTCCCCCCCCCCCCCCCCCCCTCCCCCCCAACCAAATGAAAAGAACAAAAAGTGTTACAAACAAAATACAAACCTCAGAGGTTTGTATTGAGAGAGACATACACTCAGAATGCTAAAGCTGATTTACATTTACACGGTCCGTCCCAATGCCGAAAACAATATAAATAGGTACCTTTAACCCACGAATGAAACTGGACAATTCATTAAATCAATTAACAATAAAATGAAAACAAGGACGCAGCCTATTTTGTTCATATTACTGACGATATGTCTGAAAATGATGGAAACTGGTATAGACTGACATAATAATATTAAAGGAAGTTACGAGAAGTTGCAATTAACTTGCTTTGAAAGTGGAAGATGAAACTAGTTAGCATTAGCTTTTATGCATAAATGTTCTGTGTGATTGAACGTTCTGAAGTCTTTCATATTAAAGAAGAAATCTAATAAAAAAGTTGTTGTCGTCGTGGGGAGAAGTTAGGAAGAGGATTACAAAAGGAAGAAGATTCGGTCTATGTTGAAGGTATTTCGAACTTGTTTGTATCAAGCCAAGGGTGTAAGCGCCTCAGTGGCGTGGTTGGTATGGTGTTTACGTCCCACCTCTGTGGTCGATTCTCGGTCATTCCATTGAGGAGTGAGAGATGTGTATTTCTGGTGACAGAAGTTCACTCTCGACGTGGTTTCGGAAGTCACGTAAAGCCGTTGGTCCCGTTGCTGAATAAACCACTGGTTCGATGCAACTGTAAAAAACACCATACAAACAATACAAACAAACAATCAAGCCAAGGGTGTGTCAGGAACAGTGCTTCGGTAAGACAAACTTGGAGCATTCATCGCAGATTGTGCACCAAAACCACAATTTGTGTAATGAACAAGTACTCGTAAAATTGAGGTCCTGATCGTCAGTATTTTGCTTTTTCAAGTTTCCTTGAAACATCGACGCTCGCTAGAATAGTGCCAAAGCAGCGCAGACGCTTTGGGCAAAGATCACGTTGTTCCGGGTCCGACAGACTGGAAGCTGTTATTCTGATGGCATCGATGACAGGAGGCGATCCAATTAGACATCGAACGAGTCGAAGGGGATGATTTCAGGAAGTGCCAATTAGACTAAAGATCGCGGTGATTAATCCTAATGAGTCTGTTACGATGATCACAAGTCTATATCTCGAGTTTTGTCACCAGTTTCACACCTCTCTCTCTCTCTCTCTCTCTCTCTCTCTCTCTCTCTCTCTCTCTCTCTCACTTTGTAAGAAGATGGCACGTGGAAAGAGGCTTAAATTCTAAAGAAAGTGTATTAGATTCACACTTCGTTTTTACATAATCGAAAGTGAATGTGCAAATAAGTATAGATACACTTGAAAGGGTTTCTTAGCAAAACTACCTCGTTGTGAGGGGAATTTTGACATCAGAGACTCGTATTAGATCTTCATTGAAAAATGCCAACAACAGAGTATATTTTATAATAACTTTGGTGACGTTTGTGTTCATCAAGCACACACACATTATATATATATATATATATATATATATATATATATATATATATATATATATATATATATATATATATAGATATATGTATATATGTATATATATATATATATATATATATATAAATATATATATATGTATAATATATGTATATATATATATATATATATATATATATATATATATATATATATATATATATATAATATCTATATATATACATCGAGCTACAAATGTCCTTTAATATCTAATTCACCTCTACCTCGGAAGGTTTAATATATTTTTGCATATATGCTTAACCCAAGAGGAATTTTATTAGGCGATAATATATATATATATATATATATATATTATATATATATATATATTATATATATTATATTATATATATATATATATATATAGTATATAAATATATATATATAAATATATGAAATACTATCACATCACCGTGATTCATATACTATTCGAGCTACAAAAGTCCTTTAATATCTAATTCACTCTACCTCGGAATTAATATTTTTTTTTTTTTTTTTTTTTTTTTTCTAAGCTTAACCCAAAGATTTTATTAGGCATATATATATATATAAATATATATATATATATATTATATATATATATTATATATTTATATATATATATATATCTATATATATATATTGTATATAAATCATATATATAATTATGAATAATTATCACATCACGTGATTCATTATCATTCGAGCTACAAAAGTCCTTTAATATCTAATACTCTACCTCGGATATGCATATGCTACCCAAGAGGAATTTTATTAGGCGTATATATATATATATATATATATATATATATATCTGTATATTATATATATATATCTGTATATATTATATATATATATATATATATAATATATCTATAATGAATACTTATCATCACCGTGATTCATATAAATCATTCGAGCTACAAAGTCCTTTAATATCTAATTCACTCTACCTCGGAATTTATATATTTTCATATATGGGGGGACACGAAAATTATTCTCAACTAAAAATTCCCCCTTCGGTACATTATATGAAAAATATATCAATTCCGAGATATAGTGAATTAGATATTAAAGGACATTTGCAGCTCGAATGATATATTATATATATATATATATTATATATAATATATATATATATATATATATATATATATATATATATATATACAGACCCTTGAGTTAACGTTGAAGGTGGCCGCCTGTGTACTCGAAGAAACGCACTATTGAAAATGGACAAAATGGTTTTCATTGAGTAAACTTTACGTATATCTCCACGTGAGCACCTTCCCTCAGATCATATACAAAAATGCAAAGTGAGAAGGACTGAAGGGATAAAGCTACCAGATGGGAATAACATCAAATGCATAGATGAAGACAGAAAAACAAGTACCGGGAATAATAGGAGAGGATATAAAACACCAAGAGATGGACACGATCAGGAAAGAATATATGAAGAAAGCTATAAACACATGGGCAAAGGTACCAGTAATCAGATACAGTGCAGGAACAGTGTAGCAGGACGAATGGTGAACTTCGCAGCATAGACCTCCGGAAAAGCTAGGAAAAACAAGACAATACAGAAAGCACTACACCCAAGAGCAAATTCAGACAGACCATACATAACACGAAAGTAAGGATGGGGAGTCTTCTATAAAGCACAGAGGACTGCATTAACATCGAGAGCAGAGCACTGGGGCAATATCTGAAAACCATTGAAAACAATTGGCTACAAAATGCATGGGAAGAAGGTACTGATAAAAGTAGATGAAGACCCAGATATATAAGAGACAGGAGGATGAAAAACACAATACAGAAATAGCACAATAAACAAAAGCACAGAGGATATATGGGATGGACTAAAGAACTGGCATGCGATGAAACATGGCAATGGCTACAGAGGGGGAAGAACTCAAGATGGAAACAGAAGGATTGCTAATAGGGGGCCCTAAGAATCAGAGATGGAAATACAATGTCAACCATATGCAGGAACCGTAATATGAAAGACAAAACCATAAACTGCATTGCAATGGAATGTCTGGCACTTGCAAAGAACCAGTACAAAAAGAGGCATGATTCAGTAGCAAGAGCCCTCCACTGGAACCTATGGAAGAAACACCAGCTATCTTGCAGTTATTATAAAGTGGTACGAACAACCACCTGAGAGAGTGATAGAAAAGGATCAGGCAAAGATCCTCTGTGACTATGGTATCAGAACAGATCGGGTGATACCATGTCAAAAGACCAGATGTGACACTGATTGACATCAAGAAGAAAGTATCACTCATTGATGTCGAAATGTCATGGAACTTCAGAATAGATGAGAAAGAAAGAGACAACGTGACAAGTATCAAGATCTGAAAATATAAATAAGAGAGATTTGGGATATGCCAGTGGAAATTGTCCCCATAATCATAGGAACACTAAGACTGATCCCTGAAAAAGAACCTGGTAAAAACTATATGCTGAAGTAGGTCCAGGACTCATGCTGAAGAGTGTGCTACTAGAAGCAGTGCACACAGTGAGAAAAGTGATGGACTCCTAAGGAGGCAGGATGCAACCCGAAACCCCACACTATAAAAACAACCCAGTTGAATAGAATGACTGAGATAAAAATAAAAAACATTAATCTTATTAATTGAAAAAAACTACAGCAGGTTAAATTTGAAAACAACCGAAGAGAATTATTATAACTCCCCAGTTTTCTAAAGAGATCCACCAAGACAAGGAATCCTTAATGCTAATGAACATGCTAATGAAAATGTAATCTTAATGACATGGTTTGATAGCGTATAATGAATGCCCAGCTCTGAAGGATTGGGTATGAGAAAGGTATCAGAAAAAGTTACCTAAAATGAGAATTTTCAATGTAGGGTAAGCAATGTTATTCGTTGTTTTTGGGACTATTCCTTAATATACCTTTGATTGTCAAGGATTTTTTTCTTTATTGTTTTCACTTTAAAATCTCTTGTCAAATTGATGAGCAAATAAACATAACCATATGAAAGTAAAATAATAAGTTATCCTACTGTCTGATGACTGCATTAAAAGTCAATGCAACTCTCGCATCAGTTTTTGTCAAGTTTCAGTAATAGATCTCTTGAAATATCAGAACCTTACTCATATATTTGTCAAGTATTTTAGTGTCTTGAGGGGCATTCTATTCATCTCCACCTTAGTTAAATCATAAATATTTAGTGATCTCGATATATTGTGATTGCAAAACATCTTAAACTTCAACTTCCAGAACACTACAGCCGTAGGAAGTCCAGGTGAGTTCGTACATTCCTCTCCACAAATATGTGGACTTGCCTGTTTATACTATGTGCGATTCCGAGATAGGAAAGTAATGGCATTCTTACAAAGCTGTAAGATTCGAAAGTCATCAAATGGCTAAGGGGAGGGACATGACATGACATTCCAGCCTCACGCTCTGTACTGATGATCCTATACATAACAGACATACATACATACACACATACCTATATATTCTCATTTCCTTCTTTTTGGACATTTCGTTCTTAATTTTGCATGTCTTCTTCATTACAACCTTAAACTGTAATCAACTTTAACATGAGCTTCGCTCAAGTAATGACTTCATTAACCTCCAGCCACTCCTCCTCTCACGAATATATTCAATTCTGTCTTCCAGAGACTGAGCCAGCTCTTTTTAGGGATTTATTTTTTATATACTTAAATGAATTCCCTGTTGGATACCATGCTTTTACAACAATCAAAACCCGGTTTTCAAAAACAGCTGCGACAAGATTCCCTTTTCTGCCACTTGATCCAAGTTCTCCCTTCCA
This sequence comes from Macrobrachium nipponense, assembly GCF_015104395.2. NCBI lineage: Eukaryota > Metazoa > Arthropoda > Malacostraca > Decapoda > Palaemonidae > Macrobrachium > Macrobrachium nipponense. The sequence continues at coordinate 602,798 of NC_087201.1, forward strand.
TTCCCACTTTTAAGTTCATACATAGTACGACCTCACTTTCTTATCCTACAAACTCATCTAGAGACAGAGTTATGGCCTGTACACACTAGCAGGTATGCCCGTCGAGCACTTCCAGTTATTTATATTTTCTCTCGCTTCTAAAGCAATTACTAGACAATCGTATTGTTATGGCTCCATACTCGGTCGGTCAGCATTAGTGGATGGGTTTTAGGAACAGTGTTACCCGTCCGACACTGCCCGCTAATGTGGACACGCCTTAGATCGCCAAAACTTTTTCTCTTACACATTTGTCCCTTTTCACCCTCATAGGCCTTGTTTTTATAAAATCATAAGTTCCACATTAGTTCTACTGCCACACTTCACGTTGCCCAAAATATCCTCAAGCTGGCCACCTGTCCCAGTGTCTTTATTGAGATTAAATTCTAACCCTCCCTAAATTTGCATGTTTAATTTACCCCAGAAACAGTAAATCTGTCTATCCCGTTTTACATGCTCTGTTATTTGACCCTTGTTTCACTAAATGCTTGAAACGCCATTTTTTTATGTATACAAATCAAGTATCACACATATTTTTCTTCTTCATTGCACTCACGCATATTCAAAGTTACATGACTTTTTTTGTGATATCACACATGGTGAGGATGCTACTGTTATCTTCGATGAGAAAATGATCAACAAACATTTAATGTTTGTGCATTCTCTTCCAGGGGTCCCCGACCCTTTAATAAACACTCCTCTACCTTGGGATATCCCAAACCATTAGCAGTTCCTTAGGCAGTCAATATCTAGGCTGTAGGTACCACTTACTACCTCATATGTAGCAGTCATAAGTATTTATTAGACTGACCTGGGTTGTACGGCTACTGTTGGTTTCAAGGACGGGAGGAGGCTAATCTGTCATTGTAGCAGGCATTTCCTTTCCCAAAGAATTCACAACCACTATGAGATTCAGGGTCTCTGTAACACGGTTTTTTAGGACTTTGCTCCTTGTCAAAGCATCGGATGTAGCTGAAAGTTGACATTTGTATATTTTACAACCACACACAAATTTTGTCAGCATTATCAATAACCTAAACCCGTTGTTTTGATTTTGTTTTATAGAGTAAAAATCAACTAGCCGACGCCACGGACCAATGATTACGAGCCAAGAGTCGAAAAACTTTCATTACGTAAGCAGGTAAACAAACACCTCTTGACTAAATGTTGCCCCGCCCATCCACCAGACGAAATGCCATCGGCTCTGAAACCCAAAGACTTTTATGAATGGCGGAACGATACATAGATGTGGATGGGGTATCAGTGCTAGCGTAGTAATACTACTGTAGCAGTAGTGCCGCAACAGTATAGCAGTAATATACATGAATTAAACGTTTAGGCCAACTGCTGGGCTCCTTGAGGATCATTTAGCAACTTCTTACAAACTACTCGAGAAATTAGTTTTTATAGCCAGAAGTTAAATTTTCTAATCCAACAATGCCCATGGTAGCCATTCAGTGTTATCCTGAATTATAACGAGGCGAAAGTGGGTGGAGCCTCATGAAGTCACCATTCTGACGATAATTATTGGTGAAGGTTTAAAGCCAATATACGGTACCGGCTATTTTTTTTTTCAGATAAATAGGTAGATAGCCAATAAATAAAATTGCTTGACATAGGATATAACAGTTATCAAATCAAGTTTGTCTACTATGTTTTTGGTAATTACCAACTATTCCCTACATCTTGTCAATCTGATTGTGACCTATAAAGTAGACTGTAATTTCTTTGGAAACTTATTTTGGGAATTAGACTAATAATCGAAGTGTTTTTGTATTTATTAACATATTTTGTTGGTTTGTTCATTATGACAATTATCAGTGGGGAGGTTCCAGAGTTCATAAAAGGTGTACTGCTTTGTTTGTGTATTTAAATTTGTATGTCATTGTTGCCAGAGGTTTAGCTTTCGTTACGTATAGCCAATCATCCATCGAGAAACAGGGAAGAAATGATGTCATAAGTTACGTAACGAGTGCGTTCGAACCTTTTCTCTGAGTAAGTTGGCCCCGTCTTCAAAAAAGGTCACTTTTACATTACATTAATAGTAACCAAATTTATTCAACCTACGTAGTGCAGAATACACTCAAAATTTGTGTTGAAATAATATGTATTCTGCAATCGAGTTACGTTAATTTTATTTTGAAATGGCACAGATAAAAAGTTATTGCGAAAAAAATGGTGGTTACAAGGCAGGCCCTGAATCTTCATATAGTAGGTCCTTTCTAGCCTGGGCCATAGGGTGTATTAAATATTCACAAACCTATTGCCACTTTAAAGGGAGCAGTTTCGAGGTAAGCCACTTACTATTCCCTTGGTAGCAGTTCTCAAATATAACAACTAAATTGATTTGCATTTTCAACTGTTTGAAGAGAACCATGCCCATCCGTCATTTATGAAAACTGATTGTGATTCTGATAATCTAAAGCAGTGAATTATACACGTTTGGTTTACTGGTCGGCCACAGCAGAGGAGAAAAAAGTATCAGGCCAAAAAACCTTATTCTGTGAACCAGAATGATGCCATTTACAGTTTGAAGACAAGATTATCTGGTTAAGTCTCAGAGTAAAGACAAGATTATCTGGTCAATTCACACTTTGAAGACAAAATTAATGGTTAAAAAAATGCTTTTCAGAGCAATTCCATACTTGAATCTGCATTCATTAAACGCCCATAAGGGATGCTCGCATCAAATCTGACATGTGAAGCCAAGACTTTTCTTAGTTTTTTTGACCAATTTCATTGTATATTTAAAGAAGAAATGATCCCAAAAAAGAAAGCCTGTGCTTAATTTTGAGTTTCGTGGTCATTGAAAAAAAATTTATCTTGACCTGCAGTTCAAGTTGTAGTTAATAAAAATATTTTACTTGATAAGAAATTTAGTTTTTTCTCTAAAAATATCATGAAGGCAGCGAACACATGAGACTTTCACTTTCCACAAGAGAAGGCCGTATGCTGAAAACTTACGCCCTATCCATATCTGCATACTTTCAAACAAACATTCAAGACCACTGAAGACAATATTTTCTAAAAAAAAAAAAAAAAAAAAAAAAAAAAAACAAAAATTTGCAGTTCAATGAAAAGCATATATCTTCAGGTCACAAGTGGTATGAATGACTGGAGAATCAGAAGAGAACAGATTTAATGACTACGACAGCAATTTTTTTTATCCAGCTCAGCTTCCATTGAAATCTCTTTAGCATCCTAAGGTGGATGACATTTTAAATCAACTGTTTCATGGAGAGTTGGGCGTCGTTTAGCTACGTCCTCACGTAGAGGATGCAGAGCTTCTGACAGGATAACAGAGGGACAAGCATCTTTATATGATTGTGGATATGGCCCGAATGTGAGTTGATAGATTAGCTAGTGGTATATAGCAGACGATTCGGGTAAAAAGTAACATGATCTAATCAACCATAAAAAAGAAGTCAAGCTGATAACGCTAAATACCTCTATATGTACATTATAGTACTTGACATGAGTTTGTTTCAAATGGTGATATTTACTTGGAATCCAATGCAATTGCTATTGTTGGACTCAGTTAAAGTTTTCGGAAGGAGGACCCTAGCCGAACTGTGGCACCTGGGTACGGCGGAGGAAACAAGCGCATACCAAAAAACATCAGGGTATGAACGAACTTCTTGTTTGCCTTTGATTTACATAAAAAGAGAGAGAGAGAGAAAAAAAAAAAAACTGTCAAACAGAGAACTAATTCAGAAGTGGTCCTCGTCAGAGGATCAAGCGTCAAGCATAATGCCTGGAATGTATGCTTCAGACAAAGACTAATGCTGCAAATGGCTCTGGCGATAATGCACTGCATAAACTTGAGTGCATGATTCTGAAGAACTATTAGGAGTATGTTGGCAAGAGCGATAAGTCTAATGACTCAGTACAATCATTACAAAGTCCAAAGTCCAAAGACAGCGTAAATTATGAAGCTGTCTTCATCAATTTCACTGTGGAAGTGTCATATCAACAAAGCGAAAAGTATTGGACACAATATTATTTGCGTTCTTGTTATAAATAACAACCAGGGAAGAAAAGACTTTACAAACGCTGACGTTTATGCAGTGAATAATATTTAATGCGTTCTTCACATAAAAAAAGTAAATAAATATTTACAACATTTCAAAAAAATGATTTTAGAGACGAAATTGATATCTTGAGTTTCTTGTCTGTACTGAAAAAAATAAGGTTAAAAGAAAATTGCGTCACATATCACAAATTTGTATCCCAAAGGTCTCATTGATTTTGACCTTGTGACATTGTTTGTTCTGAAAGGGCATCGTTTTATTCGATTGTAGGATGCTGCGTGAAACTAGAGAACATTTACTCCATGCAGATAAAATCTGCTTTTATCTTAATGACGTTTTTTTTTTGCTTATAGGTGAAATCTGAAGAGATGGGGGCATTTCACTATAGTCAAGCATGTTTCTTCTTGTGTTTGTTTGTTTGTTTGTATAGTGATTTTACGTTGCATCGAACCAGTGGTATTTCAGCAACGGGACCAACGGCTTTACGTGACTTCCGAACTACGTCGAGAGTGAACTTCTATCACCAGAAATACACATCTCTGACTCCTCAATGGAATGCCCGAGAATCGAACTCGTGGCCACCGACGAGGTGGCAGGCCAAGACCACACCGATGACGCTACTGAGGCGCTTTCTTCTTGTGCTAAACTAATTTGTTTTGCTTGATACCGGAGAACCCATACAAACATCTTATTACAGTGAATAATCAGTGATTATGGACATCGAAGAGGTATTTCTATCCTTGTTCCCATGAACCTATCTCTCTCTCTCTCTCTCTCTCTCTCTCTCTCTCTCTCTCTCTCTCTCTCTCTCAGTGATATGTTACATTTTTAGTCCTGACAATGTCAAGAAGGAACATCAGTAAAAAAAAAAAAAAAAAAAAAAAATAATAATAAAAAACTATGGTAAAATCAAATACGAAAATTTAACTAAATGTCGACAAAAAAAAGTCTTAGCAAAATTAGATTACACCTTATTAAAAAAAAATAATAGACTAAAAGTACTCTTTTGGTTTCCCGATGGATCAATTTCAGTAGAACCCAAACTAATTATCAAAACAGTGAACTTCATCTATGGATTCTTAATGGATACATTTTTCAGAACCCAACTAATTATCAAAACAGGAAACTTCATCTATGGGTTCTAATGGATCTATTTTTCAGAACCCATCTAATTATCAAAACAGGAGAAGTAATCTTTGGATTATTCATGGATCAGTTCTTTAGAACCCAACTAATTATCAAAACAGGAAAAGCAATCTTCTGATTCCTGATGGATAATTTTTTGTTTAAATTAACTAATTAATACCATGCAATATTCGTTATTAAAATGAAGCAATCTGCACTATTATCTTATGCAGATCGTATACATTTTTTTTATGCTGTTCAGGTCTCTTTTGAAGGACGCACTCAACCATGATATCCGATGATATTCTTAGTTCGACTGATAACGGACGCTTTTAAAATCTTCCCTTTGAAAAAACAGCTTGACCTCATTCCAATTTATCGTGTGACCCACATCCCACTTATGTGAGATAGAAATGTGATAATCTTCGTGAGATGGAACCTGCTTGCCAGTCTCCACATCATAAAATTCAATATAGCATTGCAATGGTATTGAATAAAACACACAAACACACATATATGTTGAAATTTATGTCATGGAGACTGTCAGGTCCATCTCGCAAAGATTATTACACAGATACGATTAGTAACGTATGAATTAAAGAGGTCAGATCTATTATTGTTGCAATATTATTCTCAGACAGTTGTTTCCTAACAGCAGAAGAGAAAAGTTTTTTGGAGTTTGTGTGTATGTCATAGACGATATGGAGTCGTAATGACAATGAATTAAAGTTAAATATTATTATTATTATTATTATTAGTATTATTGATGATTGCAGGTCCCAACAATAATATCGCATGTGAAGTATATAAAGTGTTTAATGATAAGAGCTTTCGAACCCTGCACCAGGTTCATCCTCAGCAAAGTGAACATTATGAATTTAAAAATCTTTCGAAGTAAACTTCTGAATAGGACAATTATTCCACTATGACGAACGCAAATGAAGGAAGCGCTCAACAGCCCAACTAGGTGATTCCGTTGTTGTTCGAATTCCTGCTGGTTATTCTGCTGGAACGTCTTGTTGGCTGTGATGATGCTGCACGGTGTTCCCTTGGCGATGCGGCTGTAATAATGCTGGACATCACGTCCCCCGTTGTTGTCATCTTGTCTGAGGGAGGAGAGCAGAAGAGGGGGCGGGGCAAGCATCAGGCGGAGAAAAAACAGAGCTTGTCTTAAGATTAAAATTTTTGTTAACAAAGTTTTTGAGAATGCAAAAAATTGACTAATGGGTGGCTTCCCCAACGAACGACTTGTTACCGTAAAAAGCTTGTCCTAAGTTTATGGCGGCACCTTCCACTAGTCTTCTTGTTTGGACATTGTTATTTTTAAAAATTATGTTAGATCCATCCCAATTCGGTCTATGGTTGTTCTTAAAAGCATGAGAGACTATTGCATTGTTCTGTGCATGAAGTGCATATGCTCGTTTGTGTTCCTTTAATCGGGTCGGTAATCCTCTTCCACTTTCCCCAAAATATTTTTCCTTGCAGTCATGACAGGGGATTTCGTATACTCCCTACCCATTTAATCCCAACCTCGACAAATTATGTAATTACGTTAACAGTAGCCAGAAAGATACCAAAATAGTTTTCAAATACCCAAACACCATTAGCCATAAACTAATCAGAAACAACAATAACGATAAGAATACTATCATTCCGGGAGTATACGAAATCCCCTGTCATGACTGCAAGGAAAAATATTTTGGGGAAAGTGGAAGAGGATTACCGACCCGATTAAGGGAACACAAACGAGCTTATGCACTTCATGCACAGAATAATGCAATAGTCTCTCATGCTTTAAGAACAACCATAGACCGAATTGGGATGGATCTAACATAATTTTTAAAAATAACAATGTCCAAACAAGAAAGACTAGTGGAAGGTGCCGCCATAAACTTAGGACAAGCTTTTTACGGTAACAAGTTCGTTCGTTGGGGAAGACTACCCATTAGTCAATTTTTGCATTCTCAATAAAAACTTTGTTAAAAATTTTAATCTTAAGACAAGCTCTGTTTTTTGGGTCCGCCTGATGCTGCCCCTCTTCTGCTCTCCTCCCTCAGACAGATTACAACACGGGGGACGTGATGTCCAGCATTATTACAGCCGCATCGCCAAGGGAACACCGTGCAGCATCATCACAGCCAACAAGACGTTCCAGCAGAATAACCAGCAGGAATTCGAACAACAACGGAATCACCTAGTTGGGCTGTTGAGCTTCCTTCATTTGCGTTCGTCATAGTGGAATAATTGTCCTATTCAGAAGTTTACTTCGAAAGATTTTTAAATTCATAATGTTCACTTTGCTGAGGATGAACCTGGTGCAGGGTTCGAAAGCTCTTATCATTAAACACTTTATATACTTCACATGCGATATTATTGTGGACCTGCAATCATTGTTATCATTTTCGACACTGAAAATTGTGCCCATTATTATTATTATTATTATTATTATTATTATTATTATTATTATTATTATTATTATTATTATTATTATTATTATTATTATTATTATTATTATTAATTCTAGGCAATTCATTGAATTTCCACCACGATCCCTGTAGTGGAGATAATATACTGAATTATTATTAAAAAAAAAAAAAAAAAAAAAACAGATGATAGAATACAGTGTTTAGCTCCAATGGGATATGGAATATAAAATTTAGGCCAAAGGCCAATCGCCCAATGACCTATGAGGTCATTCAGCATTGAATGAGCAATTGAGAGAATTGTTAAGACAGGGTGGAAAGTGAGATGGAAGAAAAAAGAATATGATTAGAGTTACAGTAAAAGAAATGGTATCGGTTGAAGCTAGGGGCCGAAGGGACGCTGCAAAGAACCTCCAGTGGTGCCTACATTAGAACCGCGAGGTGCACTGACGGCACTACATCACTATGGAGGTCTTTAGCTTCGATAACCAAATCTGCTCCTAAATAAATTCTTAAAAGTTTTAAAGTTACATAACTAAGTACAGGGAAACAACTGCTTCGCTTTATTACCTAAACTATGCATTTTAATCGAGAACATTATCATAAACGAAATTAAAGTAGATACAGTTACCTTTCTAATGATATATAATGATGTATACTTTTCTTTGTTGGTATAATATCTACGATTCAACAAATTCTCCCTACTTTATGCATAGTTCTGTGACCAGATTAGCAGACCGTAATTATCAGTTGATGGTGCAAATGGTCTTCCTTTTTGTCCTGGATCCTTTTCAACACCGAACTTGACGCTTTTCAACTGGACTGTAATACGTAAATCTTTCTTCCACTTCCCTAATGAATTGGTAAAGGAAATTCGCTTTCCTTCAGGAACTAAGCCTGTGTACATCACTTGTTTTCTCCTCTCTCTTTTCCTCGATTTCCTCAACCCCTCACCGTCGAATAAGACCTGGAACGACTGATTCCTTGGAATCCATCAGCCGGCATTCCTTCACGATTTTCCTCTTCCTGGAAACGAAAAGACGAGATCCCACAAGAAGCAAGACACGGATAGTTCACTCAAATTTTAGAGAAAGAGGAAGTAAGTTAAAAGAAAGGGGGATAGGTCACGTGACTCTTCCGAGGTGATGCGTCTGTCTGGTAAATGGAAAAAAAGCAACCTGGAGTGCGGCGTCCTTCTGCCATGATTGAACGATTCTGAATAGTCTGGATACAACCGACAGAGTAAATAGCCATTTGGGAGGATAATTGTCGACCCAACTTTATTTCCCAACTACTCTGAAGGTACACAGGTCTTTGCTTCTAGAGTGCCTTGTACCAACGCCGGAACTTGCAACCTAAAGGGGGATGATGAAGTTCTGTTTGTTTATACAAAGCTCAATTCACTGATTTGCTGTTGGGAGCGATAGGATGGAAGGTTAACTGTCTCCGAAGTATTACTCTGCGACTCGACGATTTGTTGTGAACGTGGTCGTGAAGGTCACACTATTTTCATTCCTTTCTTTAATAAGAAGTCTGTGTCTTAACCTTCAGTTTTAAAACTTTATGCTTACGGTAAATAAGTCGAATAATAGTTCATGATTCCCAAATATCATAAAAAAAGGGCGGGGTAGGTTTAAGGGGGGTGGGGGAAAGAATTTGGAATGCAACCTTCTATCATTTTTCACAGCATTACTTGCAACGTTACTACTGAGGAATTGTCTGCCGATATAGCTGTTTAATAGTGACTCGAAATATCCCTTTACCCAACGCACGCAAATTTGAATGTTAAAAATACAGTACTTCAATGCTGATATTGCACTTACCCGCACAATAAGTAAAATTTAACGTAAAAATTATGTCTAGCTGCAACACATTTTGTGCTTTAAAAGCACATCGAGTAACCGAACATTATATTCACTTTGTATAAATCTGGATAATGGATAGAGAGATGATTGCGGGCTTACAGTAACGTTTACATGGAGATATAAGTAATACACGTTTTTAATGAGAAACGGAAACGATATCAGTCGAAATCAGTCTTAGTTAATTACGAGAAAAATTAATATTAAAAACTTCTCTCATTCCAGTGTTTGTTGTGTTATCCTTTCAAAGGAAGAAAATCTAGGAACTGAAAGAAAGTAGAAAAAAACAATGAATTATCGAGGGGACCTTTGCTGAGGGAAAAGGTTGACCTGAGTTGACACACAGATATATCTATGAGTTGACAAGTTTGATGTCGTAGCCATAAGAGACATAATATGAAGGGATATTTATGCTAATGCCGAATCACAAGTTACGATGGAGCCTTTAATTGAACTGTAATAAACACAATGGAACTAATACTTAATTTACCAAGTTATATGTACTATATAGAGCTCAAGGAAAAATTCTC
>NC_087201.1:617804-619054 GCF_015104395.2 Macrobrachium nipponense
CAACTTGTTTTAAACTAACTTTGTTAGCAAGGATCTGTCTTATGAGAAACTTGCTATTCTTAATAACAGAACCTGTCACATAAGAAACTAGATATCCTCAAAAAGTGAATCTTTCACATTAGAAACCTGATAACCTTAATTGAATCTGTCACATGAGATATTTGCTAGCCTTAACAATTGAATCAGTCACATGAGAAACTTGCTATCTTTAACAATTGAATCTGTCATGTGAGAAACCTGCTAACCTTAACAATTGAAATGGTCACACGAGGCATTTGCTATCCTTAACAACTGAATCTGTCACATGAGAAACTTGCTATCCTTAATAATTGAATGGGTCACATGAGAAACTTGCTATCCTTAACAACTGAATCTGTCACATAAGAAACTTGCTATCCTTAATAACTGAATGGGTCACATGAGAAACGTTGGTATCCTTAACAACTGAATCTGTCACAGGAGATACTTACTATCCTTAATAACTGAATGTATCACATGAGAAACTTGACATCCTTAATCATTGAATCTGCTGCATGAGAAACACGTTATCCAGTATTTTGTAAGAACTGAGTCAATTGTATTTGGAAATTGCTGTTTTCAAATCGCGACATCGTTGTCTATATTGCTATGACTTTATATATGTTTTAAAATTAGGCCAAATATTTGTAATTTGTGTCTATGTAACAATTCATAAAAAAGTACATAACGTTTTGAGATATTTGTAAAAATGAACAGGCGAATCATTTTTTTCCTGTTTACCACAGTTCCCTAATGTATGCATTTTTCATGAGTTTTAACTGATTATCTTTTAATAAAACAATCTAAGATTTTGTTTTTATTGTTGCTCCATGTTTTATAATGTTGTATGGTAATGAAGAAAGAAATTCCATCAAATGTCCCGTCCCCCAAAATGTTTTTGTTTTTTTGGGCCAATATTACTCAAACTTTTCAAAACATATACTCTCACAATTAATAAACAACACTAAGCACTAACGAACATGTCATATCGTATGTTAATAATAAAAAAACCTTATGATTAATGATGACAATCATGGTGATTAATGCAAAGAACATTAAAAAAAATGATATTGTTACACATTAAAAAACATAATTAAGCATGTTGTGCGTCATTGTTAATACAGACAATCCTGGTGAAGATGATAGTTGATTAATGCAAAAATTAATATATTTTTCACACAAAGTTAAGAAGAATTAAAAAACATGGAGCATTTTATTAATAATGCTAGCAC
>NC_087201.1:619554-635022 GCF_015104395.2 Macrobrachium nipponense
GCAGTGATGTTAAAGATAAAAAAAAGGGGGGGGGGGAAGTTAACAGGGAAATCATTATTATTTTTACTTATTGTGATTGATTCATCCCAGTGCGTGCGGCAAGTGTGAGCACCGGCCAAAAACTAGTTTTGAAGCCAGCGTATAAGTGCCACCAACCAGCTGTAGTTCAGCAGAAGAAAAGGGACACGGGTTAGTAGACCAGATGTACTATGTGCTGGTAATGTTGCTAAAATCGAAAAGGGCTGGTACCAAGGGAACCGTTACACTTACACCAAGGACGAGTAGTTTTCCACACTGGAGGATGAGAAGATTCATTAAATCTTCAAAGCATATTATCACAGGGGCTATATCTAGATGTCATACCTCTAAGGCCGAAGAGAGCAAGTTGACACTGAGCGGGTCTGTCACTTTTAAGAGCAAGTAAATAACATTTTGCAAAGCTGCTGCCTTCCTCTCTATGTATGCAATAACCACTGTGAGGACCTCATATTGTTGTGGAAAAGTTTTATAAGGCTAGTAGTACAAAAACAATGGACTTGAATGGCCCAAATCCAAACTTTATGGCAATAGCAGGTCATCAAATAAACATACACAACTTGTACCATTTGTTCCCTCACGCATTGCAACCGAGAACATACCTTGATTTGGCATTTTTGGATTTCACCTCAGCACTAAGGCATGAAAGTGCCATGATTGGTTGGATGACAGCCAGCCTTATATCGCCTTGGTGTAGTTAAGATATCGCAGCAAGTTTTCTGTCATCATTATGATATCGGTTTTCACTTTGTTGATGAGTGTGAGCTGGAATAGATGATTCTCAACTTGCAAAATAACAAGAGGCACAGAGTGAAAAAAATGTGGCTTCTAATGCCGCGAAGACTTCCCAACTCTCTGACGCCTCCTTTTCTTTATTGGAGGACATGTCTGTGGACCATTGCAGTAGACTACACTACGCAAAGAATGGTCTTGTCAAGAAATTCTCAAGTTTGGTGAGTACAACTATTTTTCGCCATTATCCATCTTTTGTCATGCCTTTTCGCCCATTAATGATATTTTGTTCATCAATCAACGTTATCTATATCACCGATCATTAGTCACAAGTTTGCTTGTATTCTTATGAACAGGCTTCACGTTTATTGATGTTAATTAACTGGTTGTGACAGTTGTAATATTTATAGAAGTTTATGGAGATTTCTGTCTATTTGCTGCATTAATTACCATAATTTATGTAATAAGTAATTTTTCACAAGTGTGCTAGCATTATTAATAATATGCTCCATGTTTTTTAATTCTTCTTAACTTTGTGTGAAAATATTAATTTTATCAATATGTACTTTGCATTAATCACTATCATCTTCACCAGGATTGTCTGTATTAACACTGACGCACAACATGCTTAATTATGTTTTTTTAATGTGTAACAATATCATTTTTTTAATATTCTTTGCATTAATCACCATGATTGTCATCATTAATCATCAGGTTTTTTTATTATTAACAGACGATACATGTTCGTTAGTGCTTAGTGTTGTTTATTAATTGTGAGAGTATATGTTTTGAAAAATTTGAGTAATATTTGGAAAAAAAAACAAAAACATTTTGGGGGACAGGACATTTGATGGAATTTCTTTCATCATTACCATACAACATTATAAAACATGGAACAACAATAAAAACAATATCTTGGATTGTTTTATTAAAAGATAATCAGTTAAAACTCATGAAAGTGCATACATTAGGGAACTGTGGTAAACAGGAAAAAAATTATTCGCCTGTTCATTTTTACAAATATCTCAAAACGTTATATACTTTTTATGAATTGTTACATAGGCACAAATTACAAATATTTGGCCTAATTTTAAAGCATATATAATGTCATAGCAATATAGACAACGATGTCGCGATTTGAAAACAGCAATTTCCAAATACAATTGACTCAGTTCTTACAAAATACCGGATAACGTGTTTCTCATGCAGCAGATTCAGTGATTAAGGATGTCAAGTTTCTCATGTGATACATTCAGTTATTAAGGATAGCAAGTTTCTTATGTGACAGATTCAGTTGTTAAGGATAGCAAGTTTCTCATGTGACAGAGTCAGTTGTTAAGGATAGCAAGTTTTTCATGTGACAGATTCAATTATTAAGGATAGCAAGTTTCTCATGTGACAGATTCAGTTGTTAAGGATAGCAAGTGTCTCGTGTGACAGAGTCAATTGTTAAGGATAGCAAGTTTCTCATGTGACCAATTCAATTATTAAGGATATAAGTATTTCCTGTGACCCTTTCAATTATTAAGGTTAGCAGGTTTCTCAGGTGACAGATTCAATTGTTAAGGTTAGCAAATATCTCATGTGACAGATTCAATTAAGGTTATCAGGTTTCAAATAAGAAAGATTCACTTTTTGAGGATATCTAGTTTCTTATGTGACAGGATCTGTTGTTGAGAATAGCAAGTTTCTCATATGACAGATCCTTGCTAACAAAGTTAGTTAAAACAAGTTGTGATACGACCTCCACCTTTCAAAAGTGTGTCAATGCACAAAGGTCATTTCCTGTACAGTATAAAGAATACGCAGGATTCACTACCGGAAATCGGCACACTTCTTGATTAAATTCTACCTATACTTTGTTGATGTCAAGTCGAGCTACAAACAAAGTATTTGGTCAGTACAGCATCATGACCCTTCCATAACATTAATTTTATTTCTGAGAGAGAATTACTCTCAAACGCTATGGACTTAATTTTATAAGTGTCGTACTGTGTAACAAGATCGATATTAAAAGGAACAAAAATGAAAAATAATAATGGCAATACAAATGATTAAGGCTCTAAGATTTAGTCGAGGGATTACGTACTGATAATTTAATAGAACTTGCATATGGGATTTGAATTATCATTTTAAAAAAAATGTTGAGGTTGAGGAGGGTAGATGAGAGGCAAAAGATGTAGTAGAATAGCGGCAAGGATTTGAGGTAATTTAGATGTGTTTCATGTGTGAATAAAGGAATGTTATAAAAAAACCAGTGCATTTTAACGAGTTTTGCTGCGAAAGATGCGAAACCGCTTCAAAGAGATGGTACAGATTAAAAGTACTGGAAATTTATGTTAGTAACAATAACTAATGAGCAGCTTTCATGAAAGAGCTCGTCCCTTTGTCCGCTCTCTTCCTCAGAAGCCTTTTGAACTGAGATAGTAATATATATATATATATATATATATATATATATATATATATATATATATATATATATATATATATATATATATATATTTATATATATGTTTGAGGCGTCAGACAAAGGGACTTTCACTTACACTTTGATGTGCTTGAATAGACGAGGGTAGAATTGTCTTGTTGCACATGAGTAAGCATACTTCATATGTGCACCATGTATACTTATACAGCATTAATATAGGCCCTTTGGTATTGAAAAAAAGTTTATACAGGCTATACTGAAGTACAGAGTACACAAACATGTATGCCTCGAAGTTCGTGTACAATCAGTCCCTTCACCAGAGAAAATAATCCTAATTCAATTCCTCAGTGAGATTGGAAATATTTGGAGATGTTCCGAGAAACCCATAGTGCATAGTTTAATCTGTGAATTCAAATATGAGATTATATATGGTATAAGTTTGGTTACATCCACAAAACTTTGCTGAAAACATTACTAATGGCTGTTTATCTGCGTGTAAGTATGAGTGTGAGTGCGAGCTTTCCCGTTTACTGAGTTAACCATTAGTAATGTTTTCAGCAAAGTTCTGTGGATGTAACCAATCTTATACCATATATAATCCCATTTTTGAATTCACAGGTTAAACTATACACTATGGGTTTCTCTGAACATCTCCAAATATTTACAATGTCACTGAGGAATTGAATCAGGATTATTTTCTCTGGTGAAGGGACTGGTTGTACAAACACTTCGAGGCATACATATTTGGGTACTATGTACTTCAGCCTGCAAAAACCATTTTTTTTCAATACCGAGGCGACTATATTAATGTTTATATATATATATATATATATATATATATATATATATATATATATATATATTATATATATATATGTGTGTGTGTGTGTGTGTATAACTGAATCACGAAAGTTAGGAACGTGATAAATCCATAAATAAAGATATATGCCACGAAGGAAAATAAGAGAAGGAGTACTGCGAGACCTTTCGACGTTAAACGTCTTTTCTGCTTAGTAAAGGAAGTTAACGTCGAAAGGTCTCGCAGTACTCCTTCGTTTACTTTCCTTCGTGGCATATATCTTTATATATATATATATATATATATATCTACATATATATATATATATATATATATCATATATATATAGATATATATATATATCTACATATATATAATAGATATATATATGTAGATATATATATATATATATATATATATATAGTATTATCTATATATATATAAATATATATATATATATATATATATCTATATATATATATATATCTGATATAGATGATATCTATTTTTAATATATGTATATGTATGTATGTAGATATATATATATATATATATCTATATATATATATATATATATACACCATATTATATATATATATATATAATATATATATATATATAATTATAGATATATATATATATATATATTACACACATAATATAATAGATATGTATATCTAATCGGTATATATTTAATATATATATATATATATATTTATATATATATATATATATATACACACATGCATATATATATATAATATCTATTATATATATATATTATATATATATATATATAATATTAGTATATATATATATATGTATATATATATATATATATATATATTATATATAGATCTATATATATATATATATTCGTTATGTTTAAAAACTCCGATGGAAATCCTGGAGAAGGAAAAATTATTGAAAATTACTAAAAGAACGCCAGAACAAGTGCTGTATTATTTCAGTAAAAAACAGTCCTGTATAAAGAATTAATCAGACCTTGTAACTGGAGTCTATGCATTGTTCCCTCGAATGGCACAACATCAGAACAATTGCGTGTTGAGATATTTGATGCAAATTTTGCTGAATAGTCCAACTCACCCAGATACCTCAAATTCATTAACCTGACGCTGATAAAGGCTTTTGGGATGAGAACTCTCGCATTAAAAAGATATTAACAAATTGTTTTAGTGAGATTCCCTTGTGTGGTGGGAGAGGCGTTTATGTTAAAATCAGGGGATAGCCTGGTCTTTTCGTTCTGTATACATAACAGAGGTTCTCTTTGCCTGTACTTCTATTGAACACGGTAAATGCTTGCTACATTCGTTGCATGCAACATGCACTGGCAAAGGACACCAAAGATATAGACCCACAAGTTTATCATGATACTTTTTATGATTGTCGAGATAACTGCATTAGTAGTATTTTGGCACCATCAGTGTTAAGTCACATGGTTACCTCCACAATCCCTGAGATGTAGCAAGCTGCCAATTCACTTAGATCATATTAACTTGGAAATTATGATATATTTATATATATATAGTATATATATATATATATATATATATATATATATGATATATATATATATAAATATATGACTGGTAAAAATGTTCCGTTATAACAAAGTTCCATCTAATAAAAGGAGCCCATAAAAACACCAAAATATAGAGAGAGAGATACCATATTTCAGAGACTGCTGTCTCCCTCTTCAGGTACCTGAAGAGGGAGACGGCAGTCTCTGAAATGTAGTATTTCTCTCTCTATATTTTGGTGTTTTTGTGGGCTCCTTTTATTATTATTATTATTATATATATATATATATATGTGTGTGTGTGTGTGTGTGTATACCCCCTGGTAGATACAAAGTTAGTATATCTTAGTTTAACCAGACCACTGAGCTGATTACAGCTCTCCCAAGGCTGGCCCGAAGGATTTTAGCAATATTTTTACGTGCCTAGGAGCCAATTGGTCACCTAGCAACGGGACCTGCAGCTTATTGTGGGATCCGAACCACACTATTTCGAGAAATGAACTTCCATCACCAAAAATACAATTTTCTCTGATTCCGCGATAGCCTAGCCGGGAATCGAACCTCGGACTACTGGATTGGCAGCCCAGCTCGAAAACCACTCGGCCAGCGAGGAACTTCCAGGTATATATTGAGAAAGATGGATATATATGAATGCAGATATAATTCCAAAAGGATCCACGTTCTTAAAAAGAAATAATATAATGTCAGAATGTTTTCCTTGGTCTAATATTGGGTTAGGGCCAAAAGAAACTCCCAATAATTTCCAATAATTTTTCCTTCTCATATTTCCATCGGAGATTTTAAACATTGCCTCAGGTGTCCGCTACGCGAGAGGTTTGTGAATACTTTTACCCTGAAGCTCTTATCGAAAAATCTCGACTGGGCAGAAAATGAAATAAATCCTAATGAAATGAATGTAAGAAAATCCAAAGTGACGTCAAAATCCACTGTGTTTGGAGGCAAGATGAAGACTGCATTGCTCACTTGATGGTTCTCTGAATCACACACACACACACACACTATATATATACTATATATATATATATATATATATATATATATATATATATATATATATATATATATATCTGTGTGTGTGTCTTATTCTCTTCCTGGCCTTGCCCTCGTCCTTGTGATATGCGGCTTTGCAATACAGTGTGACGTTTCTCAGTGAGGTAGGCGGTCGTCACTGGTGGTGTGCTGGCATATACACATCCAACTGTTTTCTTATGCATCTCTCTATGAGATCGCTGTCAAATCCGTTATTAGTAAGGAGCTGCCTAACACGTTTACGCCTTTTCCTTGGGCTCTGTATAGTACATATAATTTGGTAAATTGAGTATTAGTTCCATTGTGTTTATGACAGAGTTCAGTGAAAGGCTCCATCGTAACCTGTGATTCGGCATTAGCACAACATCCCTTCATATTCTGTCTCTTGTGGTTACGACATCAAAGTTCTCAACTCAAGTCAACTTTTTCCTTCATCAAAGGTCCCCTCGAGAATTTATTGCTTTTCTCTACTTTCTATCAGTCCTTAGATTTTTGTCCTTTGAAAGGATAATACAACTACTACTGGAATGAGAGAAGCTTTTAATGTCCATTTTTCTCGTAATTAACTAAGACTGATTTCGACCCATATCGTTTCCGCTTCTCATTAAAAAGGCAAAAGCATTACTTGTATCTTCATGTAAACGTTACTGTGAACCCACAATAATTTCTCTATCCATTATCCAGATTTATACAAAACGAAGATAATGTTCTATTACTCGATTTGCTTTTATAGTACAAAATGTCTTGCAGCTAGACATAATTTTCACATAAAAGTTTAGGTATTGTGCTGGTAAGTGCAATATCAGCATTGAGGTACTGTATCTTTAACATTCAAATTTGCGTGCGTAGGGTAATGGGATATTTCGAGTCACAATTAAACACAGCTATATCTACAGACAGTTCCTATTTAGTAACGTTGCAAGTAATGCTGTGAAAAATGATAGAAGGTTGCATTCCAATTTCTTGCCCCCACCTACCCGCCCTTTTTTTTTATGTTATTTGGAAATCATGAACTATTATTCGACTTATTTACCGTAAGCATAAAGATTTAAAACTGGAGGTTAAGACACAGACTCCTTATTAAAGACAGGAATGAAAATAGTATGACCTCCACAACCACGTTGACAACAAATCGCTCGAGTCACTGAGTAATACTTCGCAGACAGTTAACCTCCCGTCCTATCGCTTCCAACAGCCAATCAGTGAATTGAGCTTTGTATAAACAAACAACGTCATCATTACCCTTTCGGTTGCAAGTTCCGACGTTGGCACAAAGCACTTTACAAACAAAGACCTGTGTACCTTCAGAGTCGTTGAGAAATAAAACTGGGTCGACATTTATCCTCCCAAATGGCAATTTACTCTGTCGGTTGTATCCAGACTATTCAGAATCGTTCAATTATGGCAGAAGGACGCCGCACTCCAGGTTGCCTTTTTTTCCCTTTCCCAGACAGACGCATCACCTCGGAAGAGTCACGTGACCTATCCCCCATTCTTTTAACTTAATCCCTCTTTCTGCAGAACTTGAGCCAACCATCCTGTGTCTTGCTTTTTGTGGGATCTCGTCTTTTCGTTTCCAGGAAGAGGAAAATCGTTAAGGAATGTCGGCTGATGGATTCCAAGGAATCAGTCGTTCCTGGTCTTAGTCGACGGTGAGGGGTTGAGGTAATCGAGGAAAAGAGGCAAAAACAAGTGACTTTCGCAGGTTTAGTTCCTGAAGG
Source organism: Macrobrachium nipponense (assembly GCF_015104395.2). NCBI lineage: Eukaryota > Metazoa > Arthropoda > Malacostraca > Decapoda > Palaemonidae > Macrobrachium > Macrobrachium nipponense. The sequence goes on from NC_087201.1 coordinate 627,864, forward strand.
AAAGCTGATTTCCTTTACAAATTCATTAGGGGCGTGGAAGAGAGATTTTACGTATTACAGTCCAGTGGGAAAGCGTCAAGTTAAGTGTTGAAAAGGATCCAGAGACAAATAGGAAGACCATTTGCACCATCAACTGATAATTACGGTTTGCTAATCTGGTCACAGAACTATGCATAAAGTAGGGAGAATTTGTTGAATCGTAGATATACCAACAAAGTAAAGTATACATCATAATATATAATCAGAAAGGTAACTGCATGTACTTTTAATATGTATAGTTTAGGTAATAAAGCGAAGGCAGTTGTTTCCCTGTACTTAGTTATGTAACCTTAAAACTTTTAAGAATTTATGTAGGAGCAGATTTGGTTATCGAAGCTAAAGACCTTCATAGTGATGTAGTACCGTCAGTGCCCCTCACGCGATCTAATGTAGGCACCACTTGAGGCTCTTTGCAGCGTCCCTTCGGCCCCTGGCTGCAACCGATACAATTACTTTTACTGTACCTCTAGTCATATTCTTTTTTCTTCCACCTTGCTTTCCACCCTCTCCTAACTATTCTCTCAATTTCTCATTCAATGCTGAATGACCTCATAGGTCATTGGGTGCTTGCCCTTTGGCCTAAATTTTATATTCCATTCCATCCCATTGGAGCTAAACACTGTATTCTATCATCTATTTTTTTTAATAATAATTCAATATATTATATCCACAAAAAGGGATCATGGTGGAAAGTTAATTAATTGCCTTGAGTTAATAATATAATAATAATAATAATAATAATAATAATAATAATAATAATAATAATAAAAATATTCTAACTTTTATTTATTGTTATTACGACTCCATATCGTCTATGACATACACAAACTCCAAAAATCTTTTCACTTCTGCTGTTAGGAAACAACTGTCTGAGAATAATATTGCAACAATAATAGATCTGACCTCTTTAATTCATACGTTACTAATCGTATCTGTGTAATAATCTTTCTGAGATGGACCTGACAGTCTCCACGACTTAAATTTCAATATATATGTGTGTCTTTTCATAAAATACCATTGCAATGATATATTGCATTTTATGATTATCACATTTCTATCTCATAGAAGCGGTATGTGTGTCACTCGATAAACTGGAATGAGGTCAAGCTGTTTTTCAAAGGGAAGATTTTAAAAGCGTCCATCATCAGTTGAACTAAGAATATCATCGGATATCGCGCTTGAGTGCGTCCTTCAAAAGAGACCTGAACAGCATAAAAAAATTTACACGATCTGCAGAAGATAATAGTGCAGACTACTTCATTTTAATAACGAATATCGCATGCTATTAATTAGTTACTTTCTAAAAAATTGATCCATCAGGAATCAGAAAATTGCTTTTCCTGTTTTGATAATTAGTTGGGATCTAAAAAATTGATTCATCAGGAATCCATAAATGAAGTTTCCTGTTCTGATAATTAGTTGGTTCTGAAAAATTGATCCATCAAGAATCCATAAATGAAGTTTCCTGTTTTGATAATTAGTTGGGTTCTAAGAAATTGATCCATCAGGAAACCAAAGATGACTTTTAGTCTATTATTTTTTTTTAATCAGATGTAATTATAATTTTGCTAAGACTATTTTTTCGACGTTCAGTTAAATTTTCGTATTTGATTTTACCATAGTTTTTTATTTTTTTTATTTTTTACTGATGTTCATTCTTGACATTGTCAGGACTAAAAATGTAAAATATCACTGAGAACGAGAGAGAGAGAGAGAGAGAGAGAGAGAGAGAGAGAGAGAGAGAGTATAAGTTCATGGGAACAAGGATAGAAATACCTCTTCGATGTCCATAATCACTGGATTATTCACTGTAATAAGATGTTTGTATGGGCTCTCCGGTATCCACAAACCCAAATCAGTTTAATCACGCTTCAGTGGCATGATCGGTATGGTCTTGGCGTGCCACATCGATGGCCGCTAGTTCGATTCTCGGAAATTCCATTGAGGAGTTAGAGATGTGTATTTCTGGTGATAGAAGTTCACTCTCGACGTGGTTTGGAAGTCACATAAAGCCGTTGGTCCCGTTGCTGAATAACCACTGGTTCCACGCAACGTAAAAACACCTTACAAACAAAAACAAGAAGAAACATGATTAACTATAGTGAATGTCCCCATCTATTCAGATTTCACCTATAAACCAATAAAAAAAAAAGTAACTCCATAAGATAAAAGCAAATCTTATCTGCATGCATTAAATGTTCTGTAGGTTACCGCAGCATCCTACAACGATGGCCTTTCAGACCAAACAAGGTCACAAGGTCAAAATCAATGAGACTTTTGGGATATAAACTTGTGATTATGTAAAATGTTGTGATATATGACGCAATTTCTTTTAACCATATTTTTTTAGTACAGACAGGAGACTCAAGATATCAGTTTCCTCTCTAAAATCATTTTTGAAATGTGTAAATATTTATTTGCTTTTTTTATGTGAAGAACACATTCAGTATTATTCATTGCATAAATGTAAACTCTTGTATAGTCTTTTCTTCTGAGGTCAAGTTATTTATAACAAGTACACAATAATATTGTGTGTAATACTTTTCGCTTTGTTGATATGACACTTCCACAGTCAAGTTGGTGAAGACAGCTTCGTAATTTACGCTGTCTTTGGACTTTGGACTTTGGTAATGATCATAATTGAGTCATTAGACCGTATCGCTCTTGCCAACATACTCCTAATAGTTCTTCAGAATCATTCACTCAAGTTTATGTAGTGCATTATCGCCGGAGCCATTTGCAGCATTAGTCTTTGCCTGAAAGCATACATTCCCAGGCATTATGCTTGACGCTTGATCCTCTTGACGAGGACCACTTCTGAATTAGTTCTCAGTTGAAAGTTTTGTTTTTTTCTCTCTCTCTCTTTTTATGTAAAGCAAAGCAAACAAGAAGTTCGTTCATATCCTGATGTTCATCGCACCTCGTTTTTGTATGCGCTTGTTTCCGCCTTAAACTGCTTCTGATAGCCGTACCCAGATGCCCACGGTTGACTAGTCCTTCCAAAACTTTAGCAATATCAGTAGCAATTGCATTGGATTCCAAGTAAACATCACCATTTGAAACAAACTCATGTCAAGTACTATGATGTATGTACATGTAGAGGTAATTAGCGTTATCAGCGTGACTTCTTTTTTAAGGTTGATTAGATCATATTATTTTTTTTTCCGAAGCATCAGCATATATACCATCTACCTAATCTATCAACTCACAATGGGGCCATACCCACGAGCCTGTAAAAGATGCTTGTCCCTCTTTTATCCTGTATCCTCTACATGAGGACGTAGCTAAACGACGCCTAACTCTCCATGAAACAGTTGATTTAAATTATCACCCACATCAGGATGCCAAAGAGATTTCAATGAAAGCTGAGCTGGATAAAAAAAAAAATCTTTGCGGTGTCGTAGTCGGTAATGATGTTCTCTTTTTATCTCCAGTCATTCAGACCACTTGTGACCTGAAGATTATACGTTTTTCATTAAACTACGAAGTCTTTTAGAAAATATTGTCTTCAGTGGTGGAACTATCAGGGACAGAGAGTTAAATATGAACATAATAAATGTTGTATTCATGATCGATCACCTATGACCTTTTGTGTGCTGGGGACAATATGCTATGCTGTAGTACTCCATGCTCAAGGGATTATATGGAGTATAGAAATCCTATAACCTACAGGAAAAATTCCACAAAAACTGCGTTTCCAGATTATAGTCAAGGACAACCTTGACTAATTGTAATCTGGGAATGCAGTTTTTGTGCTTTTTCTCCCGATGTTGCCACTTATTGTTTTTAATGATCTCCAATCTGTTACTTCGACTGCATTAGTATTACCTCAGGGTCGGTATTTTATGCCGCGTAAACACATAATGTCTTCAGTTTTTATGTTAAGAAATATTTTAAATTGATTTGTTAACGGATTTTGTGTATTTCTGGTAATCTCACGAGTGCTTCTACAAACACCCCCTTTGTCACAAACATTGCTTTGATGGTGCATTTATGGATGAAGATATGACAGGAAACAGGAAAGTGTTGATGATATTGTCCATAGAAAATATTCAGCTACACTTTATTGATAACATTTGCATTGTATTGTTATTTTTAAGTAAGCCTTTTCGGCAAGCAGAAGTTGCCTGGAAAGTTGCAGGGATCCTTTTGCACTTGAATGTTTGTTTGAAAGTGTTCAGATATGGATAGGGCGTAAGTTTTCAACAAACGGCCTCCTCTTGTGGAAAGTGGAAGTCTCATGTGTTCGCTGCCTTCATGATATTTTAGAGAAAAAAATAAATTTCTTATTAAGTAAAATATCTTTATTAACTACAACTTGAACTGCAAGTAAAGATGAATTTTTTTCAGTGACCACGAAATTCAAAAACTAAGCACACGCTTTTCGTTTTTCGGGATAATTTTTTTCAAATATACAATGAAGTTGGTCAAGAAATCTATAGAAAGTCTTGGCTTCACCTATCAGATTTGATGCGAACATCCCTTACGGGCGTTTAATGATTGCAGATTCAAGTATGGAATTGCCCTAAAAGCATTTTATTTTAACCAGACAATCTTGTCTTCAAGCTGTGAATTATCAAGACAATAGCGTCTGCAAACTGTGAATTAAATAGATAATCTTGCCTCCAAACTGTGAATTAGCCAGATAATCTTGTCTTCAAACTGTGAATTATCCAGATAATCTTGCCTTCAAACTGTGATTTAGCCAGATAATCTTGTCTTCAAACCGTGAATTAACCAGATAATCTTGTCTTCAAACTGTGAATTAACCAGATATTCTTGTCTTCAAACTGTGAATTAATTAGATAATCTTGTCTTCAAACTGTGAATTAACCAGATAATCTTGTCTTCAAACTGTGAATTAACCAGATAATCTTGTCTTCAAACTGTGAATTATCCAGATAATCTTGTCTTCAAAACTGTGAATTACCAGATAATCTTGTCTTCAAACGTGAATTCCCAGATAATCTTGTCTTCAAACTGTGAATTATCCAGATAATCTTGTCTTCAAACTGTGAATTAACCAGATAATCTTGTCTTCAAACTGTGAATTAACCAGATAATCTTGTCTTCAAACTGTGAATTATCCAGATAATCTTGTCTTCAAACTGTGAATTAACCAGATAATCTTGTCTTCAAACTGTGAATTAACCAGATAATCTTGTCTTCAAACTGTGAATTATCCAGATAATCTTTTCTTCAAACTGTGAATTAACCAGATAATCTTGTCTTCAAACTGTGAATTAACCAGATAATCTTGTCTTCAAACTGTGAATTAACCAGATAATCTTGTCTTCAAACTGTGAATTAACCAGATAATCTTCAAACTGTAAATATCATCAGTCTTGCGTAATAAGGTGTCTGGCTTGTGCATTTTTCTTCGTTTGTTGTGGCCCACCAGTAACCAAACATGTGTATAATTCACTGCTTAGATTATCAGAATCACAAGCAATTTCATAAAATGACAGAAGGACATGTTTCTCTTCAAACAGTTGATAACACAAATCAATTTAGTTGTTATATTGAGAACTGCTACCAAGGGGATAGTAAGTGCAATGGTTTGTGAGTGTAATACACCCTATGGCCAGACAGGAACACCTAATGGATGGTTGTGAATTCTTTGGGAAAGGAAATGACTGCTACGATGTCAGATTAGCCTCCCATCCTTGAAATCAACAGTAGTCATACAACCCAGCTGAGCCTAAATACTTATGGCTGATACATATGAAGTAGTAAGTGGTACCAACAGCCTGGATATTGCTGCCTAAGGAAGTGCTAATGGTTTGGGATATCCCAAGGTAGAGGAGTGTCTAGTAAAGGGTTGGGGACCCCTGGATGGAGAATGCACATTAAATGTGTGATGAGCATTTTCTCATGGAACCGATGGCAATTAAACATTCACCACAGCAGGAAGCCACTATAAGATAACAAAAGCATCCTCACCATGTGTGATATCACAAAAATAATCATGTAACTTTGAATATGCGTAAGTGCAATGAAGAAGAAAAGTATGTGTGATACTTGATTTGTATACATAAAAATATGGCGTTTCAGTATTTAGTGAAACAAGGGTAAAATAGCAGAGCATGTAAAATGGGATAGACAGATTCACTGTGTCTGGGGTAAATTAAACATGCAAATTTAGGGAGGGATAGATTTTAATTTCAATAAGATACTGGGACAGGTGGCCAGCTTGAGGATATTTTGGGCAACGTGAAGTGTGGCAGTAGAACTAATTGTGGAACTGATTTTATAACAAGGCCTATGAGGGTGAAAGGACAAATGTGTAAGAAAAAAGTTTTGGCGAATCTAAGGCCGTGTCCACATTAGCTGGCAGTGTCCGACGGGTAAACACTGTCCCTATAACCCATTCCACTAATGCTGACCGACCGAGTATGGAGCCTGTTATGTAACAATGCGATTGTCTAGTAATTACTTCAGAAGCGAGAGAAAATATAAATAACTGGAAGTGCTCGACGGGCATACCTGCTCGTGTGTACAGGCCATAACTCTGTCTCTAGATGAGTTTGAAGGATAAGAAAGTGAGGTCGTACTATGTATGAACTTAAAAGTGGGAATGGAAGGGAGAACCTGGATTAAATGGCAGAAAAGGGAATCTTGTCTCAGCTATTTTTGGAAACCGGGTTTGATTGTTGTAAAGCATGGTATCCAACAGGGAATTCATTTAAGTATATTTGAAAAAATATACTTAAATGAATTCCCTGGCTCGGTCTCTGGAAGACAGAATTGAACATATTCGTGAGAGGAGGAGTGGCTGGAGGTTAATGAAGTCATTACTTGAGCGAAGCTCAAGTTAAAGTTGAATACAGTTTAAGGTTGTAATGAAGAAGACATGCAAAATTAAGAACGAAATGTCCAAAAAGAAGGAAATGAGAATATATAGGCATGTGTGTGTGCGTTCGTGTTGGTATGTGTGTATGTATGTATGTCTGTATGTATAGGATCATCGGTACAGATCGTGAGGCTGGAATGTCATGTCATGTCCCTCCCCTTAGCCATTTGATGACTTTCGAATCTTACAGCTTTGTAAGAATGCCATTACTTTCCTATCTCGGAATCGCACATAGTATAAACAGGCAAGTCCACATATTTGTGGAGA
>NC_087201.1:635522-640522 GCF_015104395.2 Macrobrachium nipponense
AAGGCGACAGTGCTTGCCAGATACATATGCGAGCCAAGTACTTCATTAGTTAATAATCACACAAAACTTTGAATAATACACGCACGCACACACACACACACCACACACACACACACACACACACATATATATATATATATATATATATATATATATATATATATATATATCTACGTATATATTCATAGATAACGTCAATATTGTATTGAAGTACTGGAGTATCGATGCTATCTCTTTCTCAATGTTTTAAAAGCTACTCGGATTGACCATGCAATGATAATTTCCACTAAAAATGCTAGAAACAGTTTAAGAATATTTCTTCAAGTCTAGAGTTCCATCATCAGTAACGTCTACAGAATCAATGAAAAAAATTTAAAAAAAGCTCAATGCGTTTACTGAAAGTTATCATCAAAACAAAATGATAGCCATACCATCTTTCGGTGCAATAAATAATGAGTTCTAAGTATACGAAAACTTTTTTAACCAAAATTGCTTGCAGTTTCCGTTTCTCTTGATCAGTGATAATAACAATTTTTTTTTGTCTGAAAAACAACAGTTTCTTGTGTTAGCTACTACATATTCATACCACCCATCAAAGAGATTAAAAATGCAGGCATTGCCTTTATGCTTAGTGTGTCTATTGACAATGGCGCACAATTATTTCACTGAATATTAAAGCAGTGTTCCAAGACTTTCTTCATTGAGACAACGCGCCCCCCCCCCCCCCCCCCCCCCCCACCAAAAAAAAAAAAAAAAAAAAAAAAAAAAAAAAACTCACTAGGAAATTTTAACGATATTCTCGTAGACATGAGACTAGATAATAGGGAAGTAAGAAACTGGAGGGGATACATTAAGCCGCTTGGAAAAACTTATTGTCTTTGCTGGTGATTACACAGGAAGCCAGGTATAAGCAGTGTAGAGGTTAACATTTCCAACGCTGGAATACTCTACTCACTGGAAACAGTTTCTTAGCTAGAGATCTCTCCTTTTTTTTCTTTCTCCTTATTACTATTACTGATTTGGTTTTTATGGGTTTACGTCAACGTTTAATTAAGACAGTCTAAAGAGGGAGCTGCAGTTGTTCGGACAGCAAGCTAAAGGAGATCTAGTTAATAAATGAAATCAAGTATTCTAGGATCTAAAGCAGCGGTTCTTAACATGGAGGTCGTGACCCCTGTGGGGTTGTTGGGGCTTTTTCAGTAGGTCACAAACAAAGGGCTCGGGAGAATATACTTTATTTTCATGCATTTATGGATTAACCAGTTGGGCTTTGTCCAGTTTGGTAAGTGCAACTTGTTACCCGCTGACATAAGGTGTTGCCTGTCGAGCACTCAGCCTCGCTTTGATGGTAGACTATGGCTGCAAAGCAGTTTTCAGTCCTCCATCTGAGTGAATGAGAAGTCGTTTGTATAATATTCAATAGTTCTGTCGGCATTATTCGCAATGTTCCGGCATATGTAGAGGCTATGTGAATTTTTCAAGGTCTTCCTATCATTTTGTTTTATCTGAACCTTTCACAAGGTTCACCATTTCAAGATTTGTTATAGGGTTTGGAAATATCCTGAAGTCTCTCGGGAGGGGACGCGGGTGGGGCGGGGGTTAGACATAGGATGAACTGTGAGAGAACCAGAACTGAACTAAGATGTTGGACTTAAAGAATTAAGGAAGTAATTGGAATGGGAGGTCATGATTAAAAGGGCAAAATGGGTGCTGCAAACACACTTTTTAGTAAAAGTTAAGTATATCTTAGTTTAACCAGACCACCGAGCTGATTAACAGCTCTCCTAGGGCTGGCCCGAATGACTAGATTTATTTACGTGGCTAGGAAACCAGTTGGTTACTTAGCATCGGGACCTACAGTTTATTGTGGGTTGTGAACCACATTATATCGACAAATGAATTTCCAATCACCATAAATAAATTCCTCTTGATTCCACATTGGCGGCAGCCGGGAGCGAACTCGGTCTACCATCATGATAAGAGAGTACGCAAGTCACTCGTCAAAATGCTTGCGCCTTATATACAATTTATGAACTGGTCAGAAGCTAAACTGACCTGTACAGCATTTTCAGTCAGTTTCTAGGATAAATAAAATCACAAAACGCCTGATTCTATTCTTTTTAATGTTACTGAAAACAGCAGTTCGCTCAGTGGCATATTTACGCTTTCAGTTCGGACTACCGTAAAATATCCAGCAAGAAACGACATGAGTAAAAAAAACAAAATGTAGGGAATGTATAGTATTAGCTTATGTCTTGACGATTGCCAAATTACAATGACAGGACAAAAAAAGCATTACTGTTGCTTCTACTGTTTTGTCATCTTTGCCAGGTCATAATTCTTCTGTAATGGTAGTGTGTAGAAACGCAATTATCGGTATGATAGACATTGTCATTGTCAATTATCTCCAAAATAAGCTGTAATATTCCATAACTATTGTATCGTGACAGGAAGCACATTGCACTTTCTGAAATATTGTTGAAATAGTTTTTCCTTGCATTATTTGTCAGAGCGTAGGGAATAATTCATCTAATTTAGCGCGGGCATATATAGCTGGTTCGTGACAAAAAATCAGTCACATTCGGTATAAAATCTTTTGCAAGATTTTCCATTCGAGGCCGATACCTTAATAGATGGCTAATAAGTATGTCCAGTCCCGAGTGCATACATACTGTTAAAGAAAATAAGACTGAAAATAATGACATCGTAGAAAATCGTGATGAAAAGCACGGCAACAAGAGACTAAAAGAACCGCTCAAGATCAGTGTTCTGACTTCCAGCCGAGAATGCTGCTTTGGGAGATGGGAGTTTTCCGAACCTCATTCCCGTTCATCTGAGAAACAGCTCCGCCTGGCGCTATCATTAGCATAAGAGCAATCTGCAGCAAGAATGAGCATCGGTGCATTCCATCTCCATGGAAGACATTAGTATTTATTAGGTTCGTCATCCGGATGAGGATATCAATCTAATTTTTTTTTTTCTTATTCTCTATTAGCAGACGTTTTGAAGAGAATTGGAAACGTAATACCGTTAATAACATGGTCAATAAACAAAGTGAAATATAAAGTGTTAGAAATGTTGACTGACAGAATATACATATAAATTATTATGAGAGAATGAATGTCACAAAAGACGTAATAGTTTTTTCTTCAGCTATTATTAATAATTGGCTTGACTCATCTCTTCACAGCAAGACCGCTTTCAGGCATACCTGGAAAATACACAGTGCATTATTCCCGTCCACATGTGCCATAAAATAATCGTAAAAAAACTCGGAATCAGCCTTTTACCGGTCATTAAGAATATACAGCCTCCCTAGTGTTATATATGAAAAATCATAGCCAAGTGCTACCTTTTGGCAATTTTCATTTTTCCTTTAAATAAAGTAACCTACTTGATGACATATGTTTGATCCATGCCTATACTTAAAAAGTATAGTTCGAGCGAAACTTTGTCCAAGAAATCCCTAATATTATCCAAAGCACTTTCACGGATGTCTTCGCCAAGATGGGAAGCGATTCTAAATCTGCAATAGAGGAAGCTAAAAACGATATCAAATCTGCAATAGAGGTGCTAAAAGCGATTCTAAACCTGTATTACAGGTAACTAAAAACACTTGTGAATCTGTCATACAGGTAACTAAAAACGATTCCAAATCAGGATACAAATGCTTCATGACCAAATAAGTGCTACTTTAGTATCCTACTTTAGAGGGCAGTGAAGCTAACATGTATTTTCATTACAAAATATAGAGGAAACACCTTTCACTTTTCCGTGTTAACGTTCATCAATCATCATTATTATTTTTTTCAAGTCTTTTGTGATAGTCTGTTAAGTGGATAAGTACAAAATTGATATAATCAAAACTTACGATAGTTTTTGAAAGAACCAATGTGTTGCAATGGCATGGGGCTTTAAAAAAAGAAAAAAGAAAACTTAATCAATGAACTTCTGTAAACAAACAGTTTTCTAACTAATTACTGTAAATATTCAGGCGAGACAAAGATAATGCTATCTAGCTGCTATGTTTATTACAGACTGCAAAGAAAGGACAAATACAGTAACTTACTCAAGTCTGTTTGTTCAACATGAACACCAAATAGTTAAACTCATTTACGTGGGTATACATTTTGGAAAGCAAGGGCACATATAGACGCACACCCCAAAACTGACGGGACTTAATAGAATTGCATTAAGGTCGTTTCAGATTCACTAACGAACACAAACACTAAAAAACACAGAAGACATTTGGATTATCTTAACCAAAAAGTGACTCCTGCGTGTACTATTAAATTTTTTTATATTTATCTCACTAACTAGCTTACTCCTATCTACATCTTCCTCTTTACGTGTTTATCTTTTGTTTTATTTAATTTTCTCTAAAAGAAAACTATTGACATGGTTTTGTCTGTCCACCTTCAGATCTTGATAACTACTGAAGCTAGAGGGCTGCAAATTGGTATGTTGATCATCCGACCCCTCAAATAATTTAACATACCAAATTGCAGCCCTCTAGCCCCCACTAGTTTTTACTTTATTTAAGGTTAAAGGCAGCCATGATCGTTCGTCTGTGACCCCATAGGTTGACATCAACACTGGCCACTTATAGGTACGTGGCTGGAAGTTTCATAGGCTTCGGCTGAGAATTTCATACAGCATGTACGCGGTACTGAAAATCGATTCGCCGAAGAAAAACTTCGATCGCCATTTTTTACTTCTTTCTTAATGACATTACAATAACTCGTGTCTTTTTCCTTCGCCAGATATTGATCTACATTATTTCACAATTATCAACAATAAATGTTTCCTTGTCCCTATTAAGATATATATATATATATATATATATATATATATATATATATATATATATATATATATGTGTGTAGTGTGTGTGTGTGTGTGTGTGTGTGTGTGTGTGTGTGCGTATATATATATATATATATATATATATATATATATATATATATATGATATATATATATATATATCATATATATATA
>NC_087201.1:645522-655522 GCF_015104395.2 Macrobrachium nipponense
ACTTACGTGAAATAAATAGAAGTGTTTTTTGTGAAGTCACCTTGCGGCCGGAGGAGGCTCAAATGAATTTTCAACATTAGCTGTTAATTGCAAATTCTCTCCATTTTAATAAAACAAGTCTATCTAATTAAACATTTCGGTATGATAAGGGAAAACTCATTATCGAGAGAGCTACATGATAACAACATGGCCCCAATGTAATTGTCCATCACCGCATGTACAATGATGAAAAAGAGTCCGACATTTCGGTTTGGAGATGGTATTATTTTTGTACGAGTCATAAGCTGTATTTTTAGAATTCGTGCTCTTTTGTTTATTCGTTGCCTATTCTTTTCATTAATTTTATTCTAACGCTTTGATTCAACTTTTCCTTCCTTGTTCATTTTAAGCCCAATTGAGGTGTAACATTGCATCTTATTCGGTCGAGAAAATGAGAAAATTAATAGAAACAGTAATTTGGACTAAACTGTAACAATAAAAGAATACACACGTATAACAGAATCAATATATGCATACGTGAATGCGAGTCAGTGATTATGTAATATCCCGAATTCACTGCTCACTGCTTGTCAATGCGCAACCAGAGGAATTAATTTCTGGTGATTAGAAAACTCATTTCTCGATATAATGTGATTCGAATTCCACAATAAGCTGTAGGCCCCGGTCAAAAACAAAGAACAGCAGCAAAGTAATTTGTAGGCTTACTTCCCAAGTAAGCGAAAATAAGTAACCTTTTTTAGAATGGTCAGTACCGTGTAACTTTACAAGCGCCATTCTCTGTATCACATCAAGTAACGAAAGATGATTAAGTGAAGTAAATTAATAGTCACGAAATTTAATATCATACCTTCAGCGCATGAAATGCTGATAAAAGATCGAACTAAGGCAATACTGCTCAAAACTCGACGCGGAGAAGAGTTTAATGCAAATGTCGAGAAGAATCACTGGGAAATCAAATAAATGTTTATTATGGTTTCAAATTGTTCATATATGGCATATAAGGCGAGTGTCGCAATACTGCGTTATACTTAATTAAGCCAGACGGAAGCAGAGACGTAGACAAATAATACAATATATCATTATCATCTTTACAGTCTATTTATTTTTATTTCGTTCTTTTCAATATCACGACGTCTATAGTTCATCCTTGGTCTTCTTGGCGTTCCTACATACTGTTGTTTTACGAAGTGATTTCGCAATTGAAGCCAAACGTTCATCTTATCTGTATGACCCTTTCCTCCTACGGGTTCCTCTTCAATTACATCAGTAAAACATTGGCAGAGCCGTAAGGGCCAGCGATCAGATCAATTAATTAAAAGGGAGAGGGCCAGAGAACCCTTACAATGGATTGCTTGAGAAATGGCCTACATTAGTCAGCCATTTTAACGCCCGAGTCAAAGTCCTCTTGCTAAATAAAATGTCCTTTTTTTTAAAATGCGATTAACAACCAGGACGGAGTGGAAAGACAGAGAGGTAGTATTACTGGAAAATTAGATCAAAACATCCAACGGGTTTGAAAATCCGGATTTTCTGTTAACGTTACTGAAATGTTGGAATTCTGACATACGTTCTATTCACAGGTGGTTAATAAGTTATATTAGTAGATACGTATGTCTTTCACTGAGGGTCAGGCCTTCGTGAAATAGCTCCACAATAAATATTTCAGCTCGCGTCTCTACGTATAAAATAAAATACCTTGAGGCAAAATTCAACCAGTGTAGATTTGGCTACCTTACTAAATTCATTTAGTAAGGTAACCAAATCTACTCTGCTTGAATCTTGCCTCTGACTTTGGGTCGGTTTGCACACAAATCAACATATTTGAGTCTTTGCTAGAATTAGCTTTAACGAAGCAGCTTAGTCAGAATTAACTTTAACGAAGCACCTTAGTCAGCAATATATTGATGATACTGGCTACGTGTATCGTTTGACTCTTAAAAGATAACAAACTGGTTGAGAAGCAAAGGAATGAAGGTTAAACCTACAAAAGACAATCATATATTAATGTGGCTTCGCTTTCATTCGCTGAAATCGGAAACTTTTCCACGTTAAATTCCTGTCTGATATGGACGTAAAAGTGTTCAGAAAAAAGCTAAATTCTTCTTGGAAAAAAATATATCCCTTCATTAGTTGTCACATAATCCTGCTTATAAAATGCAGTAATGAAATAAAATGAGGAACAACACGGATATAAAAACCTAGCCTCATCTTTCAATATAAATCTCGACCGTAAATTAATTTCTCTAAACGTTGTTATATAACGTTACATAACAGAATAAAGTACATGGATTCTTGTTGTTTTTATTTTCAGCTACAAAATACATATTAAGAGCTTATCTAAAAAATCAGACATTTATAGATATCTATTATAAACAAATGCCACATCATTCTTTAAATAATTATTCGAACCCATTCGAATGGCTCTCAGATCTATTTTTCAAAGTCTCATAAACAATGATGATTGATATAAAATCACTCCCTGACATCGTATTTAGATTGAAGACTACTGACGAATAGAATATAAAAAAAGACAAATATTTCCTTTTCACTACATGTAAGACAAAATATTAATTCCTTTATCAAGACTAAATCAGCGTTTTATAATTCACATGCCTCATGCCAACGGAATATTATCGAAATTTTGCTCGGAACGTGGTAACATCTTTCCCAAATTGGTCAGTGTTCGTTCTATAGGTGGGTTTTCTATACAGCTTGAGTTAGCTTGTCAGCCATTGGCTACATCACTCTAATGACGGATGGTGGATGGTCGACTCTAATTAAGCAGTGTTCTGAGTAGCCAGGTGCTTTTTTCCTTTACATAAATCACACGACGCTAAAGTCTGCCAAATCAGGATTTCCCGGTGAAAGGATTTTTCTCCAGGAACTGAATGTAGTGATAGGAAGGGAATCCTAAACAAATGAATGGATGGCGTTTGACAGGCCTCGCCTGTCGTTCCCTTTTTATTCCTTTGGCTTTCAACTGTCGCCTTTTCTTTGACTTCGGCTGCTGAGTATTTTGACGGGAATATAGATTTCGACCTCGAGAGCACATTCCTCCTCCGTTCTCTACTTCCGATGAAAACTACACACGTTATATGACATTATTATTTTAATTTTTTGGCTTAACAATGAAGAAATAATAAATGGTTAAAAACTCTCTCTCTCTCTCTCTCTCTCTCTCTCTCCTTCTCTCTCTCTCTCTCTCTCTCTCTCTCTTTGTGTCTCATTTTTTTGTAAGAAATGAAATGTCGGCCACCGTAGCGTTTGAGCAGAAGCAAGCGCTGATTGTTAGATTGGTGATTGACCAATTCGTTTGTAAAGCTATAGAATTGTAATTAATTGAGCGATTACGAGTTTTTGGCTCTTTTAGGAACGCATATCGCATAGTTGTAACTTATTACGGAGTTATCTTTTTTACTCAGCAACGCAGTGTCTTTTATTGGGCTATATTTGCCATTCTCATTTTCAAATTAGATCGCATTTTTATCGTATGACGTTTTTCAACATTCCATATGGTTTTCTCCTGGCTTGTGGCAACTCTTATTTGGTACTCCAATACACATAATCATAAACAATGAAAATATCAAACTCATTTTAACTAATTAAGAGTTATTCGATGTGCTATACTTTACCATTCTTCTGCATAATAATGAAGCGTGTATTTTTTTTTTCTTTTTTGAGACGTGCGAACGGAAAAGCATTGGTCATAGAGAAGTGAAAGGAAATATCAGGTCAGTTAAACCTCTGCTCTGGTTGGCATGACTCTCTTCTTTAAACCTCTTTCCTAATGAGCACCATATTCTTTGGAAGCTTGAATTTCAAGCCAGTGGCCCCTGTGGGCATGTTCTATATTCATAGAGTTCATCCTTTGGTTCCTGGGCATACGTTGGCGAAGAGGTGCAATCTGTATCCGGTCGTAGGTGTCATGTTGACATTCGGTGCCCGGGTCAGTGATGGAATTGAGGGTAAAATTTCTTTTCTATCCATCACCCGATGGAGTTTCTCTGCCGACTGTAGGAGTGTAGTGCGGTTGAGGCTCTTAGGTGACCGTTCTATAATCATCTTAGGTTGCCCGTTCTTCAAGGGGCAACATACCGGTCGAAAAGGCGGGTATTTTCCAACAGAAGGATGAAATGAGCCTGAAAGTGAATGGAGGAAGGATTGCATAATTATTGGAAAAGGAGTCCAACACGCTGCGAATCTTGTAATACGAAGGTTCCTTTTTTGGAATTCATCCTCAAGAAATGCCAGAGGTTTGTAAACAAAAACAAAAACAACAAAAAAATGTATCCCAAGGTAGAGGAATGCTATTGAAGGGTTTGCACTCCCTGCCTCCTAAGCGATCGAATGGTGTCTTTATATGAGAGCAATGACAACCGCAATTTTGCTATGGAATGATGTGAAAGGAAAATCATTTTATTTTCTCGGATCAGCATCGTGCGAAAGCTAAGACATGGCTGTGGTATGGCGTTTGCTGCTTATAACCTGTAGTCTTTTATTGTAAGATGACTTCGAAGATTTGTCTAGTAATATTCGTGTGTTTTCGTTGCAGTATTACTTTCATGGTAGGATAACCTGTGTATTCGTAAAACATAAATAATGAGCCAAGTATTCTCGTTTATGTGGTTAGTTCATATGTGGTGGCACCTATGTGGGTATTGGACAAGTGGCTTGCGTACCCGCCTATCAATTTTGTAGCCCGAGTTTGTTCCACGCTGCTGCCAATGCGAAACCAAAGGAATTCATTTCTGGTGATTAGAAATTCATTTCTAGATATATTGTGGTTCGGTTCCCACAATAAGCTGTAGGGCTCGTTGCTAAGTAACCAACTGGTTCCTAACCACGTAAACAAAATCTAATCCTTCCAGCCCGCCCTTAGGAGAGCTATTAATCAGCTCAGTGGTCTAGTTTAACTAAGGCATACTCAAGGACCTTTAAATATACTCCGAGTTATATTTAAAGGACCTTGGGCATACTTAACTTTCACCTATGTGGGTGCGTTTATTTTCATATAATGAGGTATTCCGAACGTGTACATATTATGTTTCTTAGTTAGAATGTGTGTAAGCATATTATCAGTGTTTATGAAAATATGGTTGCAAGTTATGAAGATCTCAGAGATGTTTGAAATATCTCTATATTCATGCTGGGTTGGAGAGTAACTGTGTTATCTACATACCACAGAACATTGTGGAGACCCCATCTCATCATTTAGCATTCAAGAGCAGAGGTTAGTTTTAAGGTGTGTATGTATATGTATACATGAAATTGAAATTTATTTTTGACTTAGATCTTGATTCTTTTTTATTTTCAAAATAACAAAATTCATATTTACCATACACTTAAAACTTCAAAATATGGAATTACTTAATATCATGAAAAGCCGTAAATTTGTCCCTTATTTTTAAACTGTTTTCATGATTTGTATTTAATGTTTCTTTTTATTTATAAATGTTTATATTTCTATATCGTATTTTACATTGCTAAATGCTAAACACTAAACAAATGTAGGCTTAAACTAAAACAGAAGAAGATTTAAAATGAAAATTTTATAGATTGAGACTTCACTCCTGACAGTACTCAGTATCCGAAAGAAAGAGTGTTACGTCAGCTGACTGTCAGTCATCCTTTTTAAATGTTCGTGTGATCAGAACTAAATCACGTTAATGTCAGTTTCCAGATGACAGTATCGGACAGAAAAATCTTTTGTTTGATGGCAAAGAATGCTAACACCGGGTAGGGGCTGTCAAGGGGGTCTGTGTGGGGAATCTTATTAAAGATGAAAGTAGAAGTTTACCGTTTTTCATTATGATTTCTTCGATGGTTACTTCAGAGGTACGCATTCCATATCCCCAGATGTATATCTGAATATGTCATATAAATATATTGAATGCATTATTTGTAGCAATAATCGTATCATGCATAGATATAGACAAGCACGTATACAAACACACACACACACACACACACACACACAACACACACACACACACCACACACATATATATATATATATATATATATATATATATATATATATATATATATATAACTGAGATCCTAGATTTTGGTTATTCCATTTTAAAAGGTAGCAATGGATCGTGCGTTTAAGGCAACTGGCAACACACCTCCTCTCTCCTCTCTCTCTCTCTCTCTCTCTCTCTCTCTTTGCAACACCCCCCCACCCCCCCCCCCTCCTTACCTAGGCAATTGAATCAGACTCGAGAACTTATAAAAATAACATTTATTTAAGAACAAAGCATTAGCTAAATAAACCCAGGTTCTTAACAAAAAGATTAAATGAATGATTGAACTCAGATAGCCCATTCCATATTCGTACTCCAATAATCCAACATTTATCTTAGTCATAAAACTAGGCAAGTCATAATACAGTACAACCATAGTAAATTCAGTTCCCTCTTGTCTCAGATCATTCTCCTTTCTCCAGATCAATTTTTCTCCTACATTCTAAGAAAGTCGCAGCATCTCACATTACAACTGTATTTAAACATAGTGTCTTAACAAATCCTCTTTTATGTAACATATATATATATATATATATATATATATAAGTATATATATATAGAGAGAGAGAGAGAGAGAGAGAGAGAGAGAGAGAGAGAGAGAGATTGATAATTATTTGAGTGAATATCGAGCCGAAGGGCACGTCCTAGGTCTTTAAACAATCAGCAGCAGAGAATCATTAGTAAATCTTTGTTGCGAGGGGCGATTTGCCTCCTGGAGCCGAAGGATCGTGCCTCTGGCCTCGGGATTCCTTAATTGTTGCAGCTTCATTCCGAGCGATCATTTGTGCTGTCCACGGTAAAAGGAAAACGTTTTAATGTTCGCTACTATAATTTATCCCTTTGTTCGGGTGCTGGATATGAATAGAACATTTTTTTTATAGTATAAGTAAATTGGATTAGATGCACAGACAACCCTATTCACATTTATATCTTGAAATGTTATTTGTTGATTTTATTTCGAGATTTGAATTGATTCCCGTCAGCATTCTAGGTCACTAAATGAATCTGAGCTCTGATACTGTATGACCACTATTTTTTTTCTTTTTTTTTTCTAAAACAAAAAAAAATACAAAGAATCATAATCCTCTGTGGACAATTGTGTCCTTTCATTGTAGTAACCCTTTTTCTGTTTTTTTTGTTTTTTTTTTTTTCTGAAATGAGAGAAAAAAATTCCAAGATCCATAATTTTCTGTGGACTTTTTAACCATCGTGTAATTGTTGTAACCATTGTGCCCTCTTTATTTACACTTGAAGCAGACGACAGACGACAGACAGACAGGCAGGCAGGCAGACATAGTGTGTGCAAAATCACCAGGGCTTAAATGTATAACATTTCACGAATTCCCTAATCCAATCAACATGGTTTATAAATGGAAATGAAATTATAGTAATACCAAATAATCAGACTGGTGAACATCTAGGATACTATGACTGATTTGTACAGAAATATAATAGCCGTGCATTTATCTTCCTAATAGAATCAATTATATTGTCTATTTGTTATTTACTAACTGAGACGAGTTAACTGACTGAAACAATGCAAGTATTGACATTTTACATCTCTCACCAAGCAGTAATCGAGAGCACAGGATGTTTGCTACTAATAACTTCCTCAAAAAAGGGGGCAGATGACCTGGAGGACATTGGTTGGTTAGGAGCAGGTTTTACTGTGCATTCACAGTGTCCTAATGTTTTGGTTTAGCTTTCTTTTAAAATCTCCACACTGTTGCTGTTTACAACTTTCGGTGGTGGCAGGTTATTCCACGTGTCACATATCTTGTATGTAAAGAAGTTCCCACAATGGGCAATGTTGTATCTCTTCAGTTTTAGTTTCCATCAATTATTTCTTGTCTGGTTTTCGTTTCATATAAATAGGTTAGTGTCTACTTTTGTTATGCCTTTCAGTATTATTAAATGTTTCTATTAGTTGTCCTCGCAATCGTCGTGTTTCTAAGCCATACACGTTCAGGCTCTCTAGTCTTCTTCGGTAACCTATTTTCTGATGGATGGAATTAACTTTGTGGCTCTTGCTTGTTCTCCTTCCAATCTATTTATGTCCTTTCTAGTGTTGGTGACCAAAACTGTACTTCATATTCAAGATGGGGTCTAACTAGTTGATGTGTAGAGCTGCAGCACAGTTTCCTTGTTTCTGTATGTGAACTGCCTCTTTATGTATCCCACTAGTTTCTGCGTTCATTCTCCACTCACGTTAGTGCAAGAAAAGCCTTTTGGTAGGTGGGGCATTTTAGCACAGCCGACTAAGGACATAACTGAGTGTTTTTGTGAGAAAATACTATATCACCAATCGATTGTGTGGAAATCTAGTTCAAGAGTAACCTTCTTCCAGATTCGTGCCCTTCTCATTGCCAAATTCGCTTAGGGTTGTCCGTTGCGAGATTCATAATTAGTCAGGTATAGCGAATTAACTGCCTGACAGAAAGCGGGGATGATGAACCAGTATGATCTAAGTACCTAGTTACTTATTCATTTCTGAACTTTTACGACACAGACGCTTACAACATGGTACGTATATGGACCTCGAACCTGATTGTTTGACATTCTCGGAATTATGCTTCTTTTTAAAAAACTGTAATTGAGTATATTCTTATTCCTGGTGCAATAATAGTGCTAAGCCTAAGTATGAACTACACATTGATAGTATAATCAACAATAGTCAGAATTAGTTACTAAAATTAAAAACACTGATGATATCGATAGTTTTTAGACAAATGAGAGTTTTTATATGTTCTTACACACACATATATAATACACCACACACACACACACACACACATATATATATATATATATATATTATATATATATATATATATATATATATATTTTATATATATATATATATATATATATTACACATACAGGATATGTATGTATATATATATAGATATCATATAATATATATATATATATATATATATATATATATTATACTATAAAATTATATATTATATATATATACTATATATATATATATATATATATATAAATATATATATATAAATATATAATATCTATATGATATTAGTATATATTTATAGATATATATATATATATATGTATATATATATATATATATGTATATATATATATATATATATATATATAATATATATATATATATATAGAGAGAGAGAGAGAGAGAGAGAGAGAGAGAGGAGAGAGAGAGAGAGAGA
This sequence comes from Macrobrachium nipponense, assembly GCF_015104395.2. Lineage (NCBI taxonomy): Eukaryota > Metazoa > Arthropoda > Malacostraca > Decapoda > Palaemonidae > Macrobrachium > Macrobrachium nipponense. Next base: position 654,743 of record NC_087201.1, read on the forward strand.
GAGAGAGAGAGAGTGGCTGGATGTCAGGTGTACTGTGGAAGCCTTGGGGGTTGAGCAAAAAAAGAGATTTAAAAAATAAATCTCTCCATTGTGCCCTTGTATAATTTTGTTCTTCGAATTCAGGCCGGAAAAAGAAGACCAGCTGTATTAAATGAAACAATATGCTGCGTGTTAGCCTAAAAGAAAAATAAAAATAAAAACGATCAATTAACCGTCGAAATTTTTCATTCCACTCTCAGCTGATGAATAGGGGAAAATAAGAAATGCGGATAAGAAAGATTTGCCAATTGACATAAAACCAAAGGCGCGTGACGCTTTACGACAAGCAACTTATATGCGGAAGAAGATTAAGAATTAGCATTCGCCCGCTGCCCGCCATACAAAACCCGCGCAACTACGCTTTACGACAACTCGCCGATTCGTCCGAGGACCAGAATGGCGAATTGGGAGTCGAACCATCCTCTGATTCTCATGTGAAACAGGTTATGATCGAGACCCTAAGAGCGTTTCCGTGTTTCGCGTTCCATTAATGAGGCGTTAATTAGGTCTGAGAAACAATTAGAAACAAAAAGGACGATCCAGGTTATCAAGACTTTTTTTTTTTTTTTCTTTGCACGATAATGAACATTTTTTCGGCATCATCTCATATGGCGAAGAGGATAAGATCGATTGGCTCTATGATGGGACGTTCATGGCCGGTACATGTTGCATATTCTGAGAGATGAAAAGGAAAAAAAATTAGAGTACCCAAGACCAAGTAACGAAAGAAATCCTCATGAT
>NC_087201.1:663022-708022 GCF_015104395.2 Macrobrachium nipponense
CAGTACACTCAGTGAACATTATGTTGATTTTTCAAACTTTATGTAAAGTAAACAATAAATGACATAGTTTTGTTTCTTTACAGTTTTTAAAAACCATTATGGCTTGATCATAAATAGCTTATTTATTTACGTATATGATGAAGGAGACTTTCAGCTTTCATGTGTAGTCTGTGTCAAACAATTGCTCTCCTACAAGTTTGATGACGAACATTTTACAAAATTGGTTGGATCTAGAGAGTAGCCTAGTAAGACTTCGGTTACATCTATATGAGGTATTTCTGGAAATAGTGATGGTCTAGCAGCCCGGACCATTGGGATGCAACGAAAGATACCAAACTGTAACTCATACTGGTTGGAAAATATATATGGGTGGCTTACTTAACAAGCACCACTAATAGCTTGTTAGATTTTGGGTCTAGATCCAGTATATGAGATACCAAATGCCACTGATATATGTTATATAAATCCGTGGACTCTCCCGTACTGGAGGGTGGGTCCACTCGAAAAGGCACTGAAAAGGGGGTGTAGACTCGATCTAGAGATTGGATCTAGATCCAGTTTTCGGAGATACTAAGTAAAATTTACACTACAGTTGCACTGCACATCCTAGAGTATGTGGTGGTAATGACAGGCATTTTGTGTGGTTGGTTAGACCCCTGTTAGACTCCCACAAAGTGGGAAGGGGAGAGAGGATCTGCATCCAATATTGGAGATGCCAAGTAAAATCTATACTAAAATAGCACTGCACATCCTAGAGTGTTGTGGTGGTAATGACAGACATTTTAGAGGGTGGCTACCCCCTGACTGACCACACCCTAACAGGTGGGGAGAGGGAAAAGCAAGCCCTGGTAATTACTGCATAGACTACGTATAGTAGGTTACTATTGAACCATGTTATACATTATCGTAATAAATAATTGTTTTATTCTTTCTATGTGCTTTGTATTTTCCATTTGTGGATTTGTCACGTCTCTCAGGAAGTTCTATATATCTCAAAACCTGCCATTCTCAAAAGGCAAGTTTCCTATCACTTACAGGATATGTCATTGGGAACTCCTTCCATCCCCCGAATATCTTTTCAAAACTCTCTCTCTCTCTCTCTCTCTCTCTCTCTCTCTCTCTCTCTCTCTCGTCTCTATAGAATGAAAAATAAAAGTGATCTCTTGATAAGTTTTATCCGTCTTGCCACTTGCGGCGTGGAGGGGCCACGTGTGGCTACAAAACATTTTGTTTCGTTTTCTTCATACAAATCTCCACCATCTGCTTCCCAACAATGGCCAGTAGAACAAATGAATATTCCCTTTTTTTTTTCCCGCCCTCACCACCACATTGTTAGAATCCCAGATCTCACAAGCGTCAGTAATCGGTGTCGCTTTGGTGTTGATCCATTTCCAAAACACGCCAAACAAATCAAGGCTTTTAATGGATTGGAAATGTGAATTCGATTCTTTCAATATCAATCATGCCTTTTCCTTTGGTGTTCCCGTCAGTATTGCAAGAGGTTTTCCTTTGTTTTACTTCGCTTGTTTATTGATTTTATTATTTATTTATCTATTTTGTTTAATTTATTTGTTTTTACAATGTGGCTAAATTTGGAGAACTGCTAATCAGAAACCAAGGCATTTTTTTATTTTTCCTGTGAGAAAGGTAGAAAAAACTAGGTTTCGCAACAATGTACTATCATCAGCTTGAGAAAGAAAACCCTTTTTTTATTTTAATTATTTCAATATTAAAAAGATTTTCGCCCTAAATTCGCAAAATGCTTTTTGGGCACAAGCACGCGATAGTCTTCCCAAGTAACGTTAATTTCCTTTGCATAAAGCCAGTACTGATTATTGACAAAATTTGCATTTTGTGAAAGAAATTGAATTTTCTTATTAGTCTGGATGAATCAATGATGACAGAATAAAAACTCGTGCATACTCAAGGCATTTATGAATTTAATTAGGTTTTGTTTACCCTGCGCAGCAATAAATATTCAAGTATCTTGCGCTGAGGAACAAAAATCTGCAATAGTACTCCCAGAGTAAAAGAAAAAAGACGAATTCTTCTTGAGCCGTATATAAGGATGGAAGTCGCATCTGAATTAGTCAGTCGTCATTCCGTTGTGTGCAGATTGCCTCATTAAATAACCAGAATGAACTGTCAACCATAAAATGAATTCAAGGATATTTGAAAAAAACACTGATTGGAAAGTTATCTGACGAGGGATTCGCTATGCAATGAATGGAAAGTTGCAGGAAAAAAAGTGGCAGTTTAAGGATATTCAGTATCTGACAAAAATGGTGATCTACAAATTTCCATACATTATGGGTAACTCAAATAATGAACAGCGAACGTCAATTCATTTAAAAGAATCTTACGTCTTATGCTGATACAATATCCTCAGCCAGTCTCTAAGAATACTTTTCCACACAGTATCAGATGTATACCGAGTTATTTAACATTTTCTCAACACGGAAGTCCTTACATTCTTGAGACGATGTATATCCAGCGTTAATCATATGACAATAAAGTATTGTATCTTAATAGATGTTCTCACATATAAAAATAAAAAATCCTGAAATGTCATTCCCCATTCTGGCCTGCTCGACACAAGAACCAAAGAGCCATTGAAAGAGTAAGAAAATCTGGCCCACCAGGAGACTGAAAGTTAGAAGACGCACATCGGGGAAGAAATTTGAAATATGATAGCGCTGTTTCAGCTTCATCGGGGTTTGTTAAGGGAATTCCGATATGCCTCATGCAAGGGAACAGCTACAAAGTTTCTGAGGCGCTGTTCTGAAGCGTTTTTCATTTATATGCATCGGATTTTCTTGCGAGAACTTATGCGGGGTTCAGTTGCGGGAAAGGTGCATTATTGAGAAGACAAAGTTTTCTATGAATAAGAGAGAGGTATTTTTTGTGATGAGTACACCTTCCATAAAGTATATGAGTTTACTGTAGGAAAAAATAAAAAGAAACTTGCTATAAAAGACAATAACGTACAAAAGTTCATTACCAAATCGATGCACTCAATTAACATCGACTGAAGTATCAAAACTCGTGAATGTTCTGGCTGCTCACTAATTGATCTGGAAATTTTAAATATACCAAATTAATTTAGAGGTCATTCTCATTTTTGTTTTATTTGACTTTTTTTTTTACACATGTGATATTCTTTTGAAATATTATAAAACAAAAATAATTTTTCCCGATATCTAGGTAATTATTCTTAATTGCTTCCTTTGCATAATTCAGCTTGAAAAAAATAAAGAAAGAAAATAAATAAATACAAATTTTTAAAAAGTCTAGAAAATAAGAGTAATACTAAAGTCCGCCTACGGTCTTGGTGCGAAGCGTTTTTCGACTGAACGCTTGAGCCTTTGTGAACCCGATACTATATAGGCGGCATTAAACAGAAATAAGCATTTCCCTCTGTAACATAGCTCAAGGAACACCCAGCTTCGTCGAGAGGGTCCCGATTCAGTTTCACTTTGCTGGACGAAATTTTCGAAGAAAACATACAAAAAAGGGACAACTAACGTATGCGTTCGTTTATGTTTGGTCAAGGCTCGAACTTGGAGATTGCTGCACGTTTTTGTGTCTAATGAAAAAAACAGTGGCATTGCAGGCTTACAGCAGACAACCGAGGCGGAAGTGTCCTTTACAGAAAAAGGTACTGGGTATCGAATCATGCCTGACTTCGAAAAAAAAAAAAAAAATCCTTCCTATTCTCAAGAAGCCTCTATAGAGTGATGCAACCCTAGAGCTGACGGCAGCAATTCAAAGACAGTTGTAACTGAGCAGGTGCGTTTATAATTACAATATTTATATATACAGCGAACTGAGATATACAACATCTTGGTACATAGTTTTGTCCATACTAGTTTCGATCGTGCGGTTCGTCCAAAAGCGTTGCTCTATGAAACACCTTATTGTACTTGGTATCGTATGAGGATATGTGCTAACGGAAACACTGCTCGCTACGAGGAATTTCCACTTGTAAGAATAACTTAACCAAAAAGTCTGAGTTCTAGTTTCATTTTAAGAGATTGTCAGAATATTTCTGCCATCTAGAAAGTATATTTACTCGTCATAAAGCAGTCCATCCAGCAATGCAAGATGTTTCTGGAGGGCCGTTACAAGGAGTCGCAGTCAGAGAAACTAACATTAATTACCTAGCGACTGGCCAGCGAATCCGCGCTTTTGTTCATAAAAAACGTCAGGACCAACTAGACTTCTGGTTAAACAATATTCGGTGATCATAGGTGATTGCTGTTAAATAAACAAACTTCCTCGTGATTATTGTCGGTATTATTAATCATGGAACTATAATTTTATAGCTGTAAGTAGTTCAAACAAGTAGAGTCTATGAAAGTGTTCGATGTGACCTAGCCGTCCCAATAGTGGGTGCATCGTTGGTAACAGTAAAGTAATTATTATGGCTAAAGTTGTGTTTCTCAGATGATGGTGAGTGCAATGATAATGAGCCATTGTTTGGTAACAGCTGTTGGTATAGTGCTGTTTCTAGAGCAAGACATTCTCATAATAGTGAGGGTAAACAGAGGAAAGCAGCGATGTTAAAGAAATGGGGGAAAGTAATCACCCGACTGCGAAACAGCAGCAATTCGCTTATACAAAGCATCCCAAGGAGTGTGGCAAGAAGATCTACATTGTGTGGAAGATGATGAAATGTGGCTTTTGTTCCCTGGAATGACTTAATCATCTTTTTTTGCATAATCATTCATTATTATTTGTATTGCTACGATTATTGTTATTACTGGTGTTTTCCTTTTTTCATTATTACTGTGATTATAATCAAGTAGTTTTGATCACATTCGATTTTTTAACTGTTCTCAATTTTTATTACGGTTATGCACCATTATTTTCATTACCATCTTTTATACTACCTCAGCAAGCGTGGATATTGCCGATTAGCAACTTTTTTTGTTTTTTAAAATGTTGTCTTATGTACCTAGGACTGTGTATATTATTAATTATTATTATTATTATTATTATTATTATTCTTATTATTATTATTATTGATTCATCCCAATGCCGTGAGGCAATTGTGAACTATCACCGTTTTTTAGTTTGAAGCCTAGCTGAAGTATAGCAAAAAAAAAGGAAGACTGGTTAGTAGACCGGATGTATGTGCTGCGATGTAAAAATCCAAAAAAGAACCTTGGCCTGCCCTACCAAATATTTGTTGAAGGCTGGTATTAAGGAAATCGTTCCACCAAAGACGAGTAGTTTTCCACACCGGGGGATAAGGAGATTCATTAAACATTCAAGGCATACTTACCGGCCGGTTCCCACTTGATGAGCTGGAAGCCAAAATGTGGCTGGCAGCCAATAACATGCTGGCAGCATCAACTGAGCTGCCCAGCTCGTTTTTGTTAGCTGCCAGCTGATCATCGATTGCCTCCCAGCCAACAATTTTATTCGTTGCTTTGTGCTTGTACCTTTGAGGTGCCAGCCAGCAAAAAATAATCAGTTCATTTTTTGCTGGCAGCCACATTAGGCTTGTTGATGTTATTAAACTAATTACATACTATTACAGTGATTGTTTTAAAGAAAGGTGAAATGGGACCAAAAAAATAGTAGTTAATTGGACACTGAACACCTATGTCAAGAGGTGGAAAAAAAAAATTCCCTGCTATATGGGTGGACAAACAGCAATCCAGATCACAAAAAGCCCAAATGTATTGCTGAAATGTGGGCCCAGATAGACGAGGAGTGTCCCGAATATCAAGGAAAGGCCAAAGACGAATGGACCAAACCGGGCGGGGTACGAGAGCGATTCCGAAAAGAAATACAGAAAGGAAAGAAAACAGTGAAAAGTGGAGCGGCTACCAAAGAAGTGTGGGTCAGCAAGTGGCCACTTCTCAATGTTTGTAAGTTCCTTCTGTCTCAATTTGGGCACAGAAGTACCGAAGGAAATCTCGAGGAGGATGCGTCTGAAAATATCGAGAAATCGCTAGTAGCACATGAAAATGCAGAAGAGGAAAAGGTAAACAAGAAAAACCGCTACTGATAAGTCAAAGGAAGAGAAATCAGAGTCGCTATTGAAGAAAAGCATGAGCGAAAAGAATGAAACCAAAAACCAGAAACACTATTTAAAAGATGAATATCTTACCAAAAATATTGATGGAAGACGATGATAGAGAGGATTTGTTTGGGAAGACAGTGGCGAAAAAAAACTTAAGAAATTACCGACAGGGCCCCGAACTCAGGCAATGATTGATGTACTGTCCTGCCTCCAAAAATATGAGAATCCCTACTACCCGTGTCATAGCAGTATCTCGGGATTACCTTCTTACCAAGCTTCACCCTCCAGTAAACAGCAGCAGACAGTCACCCGCTCTGTTTCACCAATCAGTAGCATCGAACTATTCGATTCGACGACAGTGAAGCTCAACGTTCTTGCGACAACGTGGACTACTGTATGAGAGCTTCGGGTATGTATATTTTGTTATCATTGTCAGAATTGTAACTATATGATGTGGATAGGGTCGCTAAGCTTTAATAATAATAACAATGTTATAAATCTTAAAGATAAATTACAGTGCATGTTTATTTCTAATGATAGTTTTCATTCGTTTCAGGAATCAACGAGTGGATTGTTGGAGAGACAGTCAATGCAATGTTGAAGGGAACATACTGGTCAGCCACAGTAATGAAACTCTTTCAGAATGAGACAGCAATGGTTAGATTAGAGGGTTGTGATGGGAAAGTTTGAAGTCCCAATCACAGCACTCAAGAAGAAACACAGAGGCGATGAAACGACACCGTGGGCTCAAAGTTCACGTTGAAGCCGGAAGATTGTATTCCAATTACTTTCTCCCTCTTTATTAGGATAATCACTTCATGAAAACTTCGGGAAACTAACCTTATTTAATAGTTTCATTAGGGCGACTGGATTACATTGTACCCTTTTCTTTTCAATACATTTTGTTCATTTGAAAGATAGTTCACACTCAAAGGAATGAAATTTTGGTTCAAAGTATATATATATTTTTGGAATTTACATCACTTTGATGTAATTAGAGAAATCGTATATTTCAAGGTTTCACTATGATGCGTTAGCATTATTGTATCACTATGTATTACTATGCTATCATTGTCAATGCATATTTGTTAAATAAAATAAACCCAAATGAATGTTTCCCTTGATCCTTGTTTCAATCTTGTTTATGAATAACTTCCATATACTTGGAGAAAAAACTTCAAACTATATTAATGTTTTCACCATCATCAACAGTCAAGTGGGAACTGAGATGCAAGCATAACCACAACCGGCTTGCAAACCAAGCTACAAGCCAAGCTTACAAGCCAATCAGTGTTCTTCAGCCAGCCAGACTGGCTGCCAGCCACAATTTTGGGCTTCCAGCTCATCAAGTGGGAACCGGCCTTAAATTAGGCATATATGTAGATGTCGTACATCTAAGGCCGACGAGAGCAGACACTGAGCTGGTCTGTCATTTTCAAGAGCAGATAAATAAAATTTTGCAAAGCTGCTGCTTTCCTTTTTATGTATGCAATACCCACTGTGAGGACCCCATATTGCTTGAGTGGCAAAAATTCAAAAGCTAGGAAAATACCAGGTCATCAAATAAACATACACAACTTCCACCATTTTTCCCCCACGCATTGCACCCGTGAACACACCCCGATATGGCAATTTTTGGATTTCACCTCAGCACCGAGGCAAGGTATGAAAGCGCCGTGATTGGTTTGGTGAAGTTAAGATATCGCAGCAAGTTTTTCTGTCATCATTATGATCTCGGTTTTCACGTTGTTGATGAGGGCGAGCTGGAATAGATGATTCTAACTTGGCAAGAGAACACGAGCACAGAGTAGAAAAAAAATGTGGCCTCCAATGCCACGAAGGCTTCCAAACTCTCTGACGCCTCCTTTTCTTTGTTGGTGGACATTGCCTGTCTGTGGACCATTGCAGTCGACTACGCTACGCAAAGAATGATCAAGTCAAGAACTTCTCAAATTTGGTGAGTACAACTATTTTTCGCCAATATCCATCTTTTGCCATGCCTTTTCGCCCATAAAGGATTATTTATTCATTAATCAACGTTATCTATATCACCAATCATTAGTCACAAGTTTGCTTGTATTATTATGAACAGGCTTCACGTTTATTGATGTTGATTAATTGTTTGTGATAGTAGTACTATTTTAAGAAGTTTTTGGAGTTTTTTTGTAGATTGTTGCATTAATTACCATAATTTATATAATAGGTAATTTTTCACAAGTAGGTTAGCATGCTATTAATATGCTACATGTTTATTAATGTTTCTTAATTGTGTGAAGATACTAATTTTATTATTTTTTTAATGTACTTTGCATTAATCACTATCATATTCACCATTAATCATTGTTCACGGGATTGTCTGTATTAATATTGCCATGTTTATGATTTTAAATGTGTAGTATATTATTTGTTTTGGAATGTTCTTTGCATTCATCGCCACAATCGTCATCATTAATCATTATCATCAGGTTTTTCGGAATTATTAACATAATCTATGACATGTTCGCTAATGTTTAGTGATGTTTATTAATTGTGACAGTATATTTTCTGAAAAGTTTGACTAATACTTTGAAAAAGGAAACAAAAAAATTTTTCGGGCGGGACGTTTGAAGGGATTTCTTTCATTATCACCATAGAACATTATAAAACAACATGAAGCATCAATAAAAGCAACATCTTGGGGATTTTTTTTAAAAGAAAATCAGTTAAAACTCATAAAAGAGCATGCCGGTGCATTATTAAACAAATATCTCAAAGCGTTATATAATTTTTTATGAATTGTTACATAGGCACAAATTACAAAGATTTGGCTTAATTTAAAACAGATGTAATGTCACATGTTTAATTTGCAAATGCAGTTAACTCAGATGCTACAAAAATCAGTTAGCAGGTTTCTCATGTGACAGATTAAATTATTAATGCTAGCAATTTTCCCATGTAACAGATTCAGTTATTAAGGTTAGCAAGTTTCTCATGTGACAGATTCAATGATTAAGGATAGAAATTTTCTCATGTGACGGTCAATTGTTAATGATAGTAAGTTTCTAATGTAACAGATTCAATCATTAGGGATAGCAATTTTTTCATGTGATAGATTCAATTATTAAGGATAAAAAGTTTCTCATGTGACAGATTGAATTAATGTTAGCAAGTTTCTGGTGACAGATTCAATAATTAAGGATAGGACTTTTCTTGTGAGACAGATTCAGTTGTTAAGGATAGCAGTTTTCTCATGTGACAAATTCAACAATTAAGGATAGCAAGTTTCTCATATAACAGGTTCAGTTGTTAAGGATAGCAAGTTTGTTGATGTAACCGATTCAGTTATTAACTATAGAAAATTTATGATGTGATAGATTCAGTTGTTAAGGATAACAAGTTTTCATGCGACGGATTGAATTTTTAACTTAACAGACACAAAACAGTGAAGAAAAGCTCCATAACTGAGAAACATAATTATTATTCAAAGAATATTTACTAGAAATAAGAAAAGATGAAATTATATAAATAACATAAGGACTTTTTTCTGGTACATGACGGAAAACAGAAAATTAAAACCTTCCTAGCAAAGTTAGTTAAAACAACTCGTGCTGCGACCTCCACCTTTCTCGATATGCGTGCAAGATTTTCACTCACACATAAGTTGAACATTATATTCCTAACTTTACATGAAGTGGTCTACATAATTAATACTCATACTTAGTACTACTTATATATTAACAACAAGGATCTAATAAAAAGGACAAATTAAACATGTCATATACCCTCAGTTATAAGCGGAAACACAAAATAATCGAACAGAAATTTAGCCTAAATTCAATACACCAAATATATTGAAATGTGCTAAACTCTACGGTCAAATAGAGCCTTGTTTCGCCAACGAAAATTAAAACACATGTGATATTTCAAAATTTGTGTGTCAATACAGAAACAGTAATTTTCTGTACAGTTGAAAGAGTGCGCTGAATTCACTACCAGGAATCAGCAGACTTTTGATTAGATTCTACATGTACTTTTTTTATGTCAAGTCGAGCTGCAAACAAGGTATTGTCAGTACAGCATCATGACCCTCCCAAAACATTAGTTTTTATTTCTGAGTGAGAATTACTCTCAAACACTATGGACTTAATTCTAAAAGTCTCTTACTGCGTAAGGAAGATCGACATTGTAAGGAACAAAAATAAAAAATTTATAATAATCAAAAAGATTAAAGGCTCTAAGATTTAGCCGAGGGATTATGTGCTGATTAATTTAACAAAACTCGCAAAAGGGGATTTGAATTATTATTAAAATTAAAAGAAATTTGATTAAGGAGGATAGATGAGAGGCAAACGATGCAGTAAGATTAGCGGCTAGGATTTGGTGTAATTTAGATGTGTGTCATGTATGAATAGAAGGAATGTTATAAAAAAAACTAGTCTATTTTAACGAGTTATGCTGCGAAAGATATGAAACCTTCTTCAAAGGGATTGTACAGATTAAAAGTACTGGAACTTTATGTTAGTAGCAATAACTAATGAGCAGTCTTCAGGAAAGAGCTCGTCCCTTTGTCTGCTCTCTTCCCTCTGAAGCATTTTGAACTGAGGTGCTTCAATAGAAGGAGATAGAATGTCTTGTTGCACATGGAGTACGCATACTTACTGTTGGCATCATGCATACTCATACAGCATTAATATCGGAGTCTCGGTATTAAAAAAAATGGTGGGTTTTTATAGGCTATATTGAAGTACATAATACACAAAAAACAATTATGCCTCGAATTTCGTGTACAACCAGTCCCTTCACCAGAGAAAATAATCCTAATTCCAATCCTCAGTGAGATTGGAAATATTTGGAGATGTCCGAGAAACCCATAGTGCCAATAGGTGATCTGTGAATTTAAATATTGGGATTATATATGTTATAAGTGAGGTAACATCCACAGAACTTTACTGAAAAACATTTACTAATGGCTCTTTAAACGTGCATGTAAGTGTGTGTGTGTGTGTGTTGGGGCTTTCCCGTTTACTGAGTTATCCATTAGTAAATGTTTTCAGCAAGTATGTTTGGATATTACCAAACCTATACCCTGTATAATCCCATGTTTGAATTCACAGGTAAACTATGCACTATGGGTGTCTCTGAACATGTCCAAATATTCTCACTGAGGAATTGAACCAGGATTATTTCTCTGGTGAAGGGACTGGTTGTACAAACACTTGGAGGCATACGTATTCGGGTACTATGTACTTCAGTATAGGCCTGCATAAACCAAATGTTATATATAAATATATATATATATATATATATATATATATATATATATATATATATATATATATAATATATATATATAATTATAACCCCCCATAATAAAACTACACACCAAAATGACAACTACTTACCTGTCGGTAGCAGGCCGCCCTCTCTCTGCAAAACATTGTCAAGTAGAGCATAGATGTTGTCAACTAGGCTAATAAGCTCACATAAATACAAAAATATGCTATTTATTACCCAATGCAGATGAACATAAAATAGAACAAAATAATTAATAAGTCATGTTTTAAAAAACCCAAGTCTGCCCCACAAAGAACTGTAAATTATCATTCCACTATCCTGGATTAGTCTAAGTAATCACTCAAAAGTCTCAAATTGTTAACTGCTACATTTCAATAGTCAGGCTTAGAGAATCCCGTTTCTAGAACAGTGATATTTTGGACCCATCTGTAACAAGAGATATATTCATTATTCCCTACTATACAATATTAAATAAATGTATACACTTCACACTTCTCTTTGCAAAGGCAACTGTTTCTAAGTCATTTAAATATGTGCCATACATTTTTGAGATGGGTTTTGCCTCAACACCTGGTGCCCTCTAGACCATCTTCCTCCCTATCTCAAAGGAATGTCTCTTTCTCTTAAGTGTCTTGAGCGACTGCACCTGTTATGCAAGTACAAATGAATATACATATCTACCACACCCCAAGATCGCCCGTGGCAACAGCCCGAGCAGCCACCAATAATGCACACACATCAAATTCCTTCGTCCAAAGAAGGCTATCTCTAGGTGCTCTCTGTCTCCAAGCCAGAGAAGCTGACACAACATGTAATTCACTAACACATCAATCAATTCATACTATAATATATATATATATATATATATATATATATATATATATATATATATATATATATATATATATATAATATATATATATATTCGTAATGTTTAAAAATCTCCGATGGAAATATGAGAAGGAAAAATTATTGGAAATTACTAAAAGAACGCCAGAACAAGTATTGTATTGTTTCAGTCAAAGTCAGTCCTGTATAAAGAATTAATCAGACCTTGAAACTGGCGGGAGTCTATGTATCGTTCCCTCGCATGGCGCAACATCAGAGCAAATGCGTGTTGAGATCTTTGATGCAAATTTTGCTGAACAGTCCAACTGACCCGGATGCAATGTAATCAACCTCAGATTAATTAACCTGACGCTGACAGACCCTTGGGATGATAGTTCTCGCATTATAAAGACGTAAAAGAAGCTTGCTTTAGTGAGATTCCCTGTGTGGTGTGATTGGAGTTTATATTAAAAATCTGGGGATAGCCTGGTTTTTCGTTCTGTATAAATAACAGAGGTTCTTTTTGTCTAAACACGTAAATACTTTGCTACATCCGTTGTATGTAACATACACTGGCAAAGAACACCAAAGAATATAGACCCACAATGTATCATGATACTTTTAATGATTTATAGTACATTTAACTTGGTAAACGGAGTATTAGTTCCATTGTGTTTATGACAGAGATCAGCGAAAGGCTCCATCGTAACTGGTTTATTCAGCAATAGCACAAATATCCCTTCATATTCTGTTCCTCTTGTGGCTACGACATCAAAGTTCTCAACTCAGGTCAACCTTTTCCCTCATCAAAGGTCACCTAGAGAATTTATTGATTTTTTTCTACTTTCTTTCAGTCCCTAGATTTACTTCCTTTGAAAGGATAATACAACAACCAATGGAATGAGAGAAGTTTTTAATGTTAATTTTCTCGTGATTAACTAGGACTGATTTCGACTGATATCGTTTCCTTTTTGTTTTCTCATTATAAAGTAAAAATATTACTTGTATCTCCATGTAAACATTACTGTGAATCCGCAGTCATTTCTCTATCTATTATCCAGATTTGTACAAAAATGAATAGAATGTTTTGCTTTCATAGTAACAAAATGTGTTGAAGCTAGACATAATTTTTACGTAAAATTTTACTTATTATGCGGTAGGTGCAATATCAACATTAAGGTATTGTATGTTTCAACATTCAAATTAAGTGTAATGGATATTGCGAGTCACTATTAAACAGTTATATCGGCAGACAGTTCCTCATTAGTAACGTTGCAAGTAATGCTGCGAAAAATTATAGAAGATTGCATTCCAATTTCTCTCCCCCCTATTATTTTTATGTTATTGGAAATCGACTTATTTACCGTAGGAATAAAGATTTAAAACAAGGTTAAGACACAGACTCCTTATTAAAGACAGGAATGAAAATAGTGTGACCTTCACAACCACGTTGACAACAAATCGCTCGAGTCACAGAGCAATACTTCGGAGACAGTTAACCTCCCATCCTATCGCTTCCAGCAGCCAATCAGTGAATTGAGCTTTGTATAAACAAACAGAACGTCATCATCCCCCTTTAGGTTGCAAGTTCCGGTCTTTGCACAAGGCACTTTACAAACAAAGACCTGTGTACCATCAGAGTAGTTGGGAAATAAAGCTGTGTCGACATTTATCCTTCCAAATGGCTATTTACTCTGTCGGTAGTATCCAGACTATTCAGAATCGTTCAGTTATGGCAGAATTACGCCGCACTCCAGGTTGCTTTTTTTCCCCTTTTTCAGACAGACTCATCAAATCGGAAGGGTCACGTAACCTATCCCCCTTTCTTTTAACTTACTCCCTCTTTCTGCAGAACTTGAGCTAACTATCCGTGTCTTGCTTCTTGTGGGATCTCGTCTTTTCGTTTCCAGGAAGAGGAAAATCGTCAAGGAATGTCGGCTGATGGATTCCAAGGAATCAGTCGTTCCAGGTCTTCGTCGACGGTGAGGGGTTGGGGAAATCGAGGAGAAAAGAGAGGCGAAAACAAGTGACGTTCGCAGGTTTAGTTCCTGAAGGAAAGCTGATTTCCTTTACAAATTCATTAGGGGCGTGGAAGAGAGATTTTACGTATTAGAATCCAGTGGGAAAGCGTTAAGTTCAGTGTTGAAAAGGATCCAGAGACAAAAAGGAAGACCATTTGCACCATCAACTGAAAACGAAAGTCTGCTAATATGGTCACAGAACTATGCATATAGAAGGGGGAATTTGTTGAATCGTAGATATTATACTAACAAAGAAAAGTATACATCATTATATATCATTAGAAAGGTAACTATATCTACTTTAATTTCGCATATAATAAGTTCTCAATAAAATGCATAGTTTAGGTAATAAAGCGAAGCAGCTGTTTCCCTGTACTTAGTTATGTAACCTTAAAACTTTTAAGAATTTATTTAGGAGCAGATTTGGTTATCGAAGCTAAAGACCTTCATAGTGATGTAGTGCCGTCAGTGCACCTCACGCGGTCTAATGTAGGCACCACTGGAGGCTCTTTGCAGCGTCCCTTCGGCCCCTAGCTGCAACCGATACCATTTCTTTTACTGTACCTCTAGTCATATTCTTTTTTTTTCTTCCATATTGCTTTCCACCCTCTCCTACATTCTCTCAATTTCTCTATTCAATGCTGAATGACCCTCATAGGTCATTGGGCGCTTGCCCTTTGGTCTAAATTTTATATTTCATTCTATCCCATTGGAGCTAAACACTGTATTCTATCATCTATTTTTTTAAATAATAATTCAGTATATTATATCCACTACAGGGATCATGGTGGAAACTTAATTAATTGCCTTGAGTTAATAATAATAATAATAATAATAATAATAATAATAATAATAATAATAATAATAATAATAATAATAATAATAATAATAATAATAATAATAATAATATTCTAACTTTAATTCATTGTTATTACGACTCCATATCGTCTATGACATACACAAACTCCAAAAACAAAAATCTTTTCACTTCCGTCGTTAGGAAACAACTGTCTGGGAATAATATTGCAACAATAATAGATCTGACCTCTTTAATTCATACGTTACTAATCGTATCTGTGTAATAATCTTTCTGAGATGGACCTGACAGTCTCCACGACATAAATTTCAATATATATGTGTGTCTTTTCATAAAATACCATTGCAATGATATATTGCATTTTATGATGTGGAGACTGGCAGCAGGTCCATCTCACGAAGATTATCACATTTCTATCTCATACAAGCGGGATGTGTGTCACACGATAAACTGGAATGAGGTCAGGCTGTTTTTCAAAATGAAGATTTTAAAAAGCGTCCATCATCAGTCGAACTAAGAATATCATCGGATATCGCGGTTGAGTGCATCCTTCAAAAGAGACCTGAACAGCATAAAAAAAAAAATTTATACGATCTGCAGAAGATAATAGTGCAGACTACTTCTTTTATAAAACGAATATCGCATGCTATTAATTAATTACTTTCACTTTCTAAAAAATTTATCCATCAGGAAACAGAAAAAAAATTGCTTTTTCCTGTTTTCGATAATTAGTTTTGGGGTGTCTGAACTGAAAAATGATCCATCAGGAATCTATAGATGAAGTTTCCTGTTTTGATAATTAGTTGGTTCTCAAAAATTGATCCATCAGGAATCCATAGATGAAGTTTCCTGTTTTGATAATTTAGTTGGGTTCTAAAAAATTGATCCATCAAGGAATCCATAGATGAAGTTTCCTGTTTTGATAATTAGTTGGATTCTAAGAAATTGATCCATCAGGAAACCAAAGATTACTTTTAGTCTATTATTTTTTTTAATCAGATGTAATCATAATTTTGCTAAGACTTTTTTTTTCGACATTCAGTTAAATTTTGTATTTGATTTCTACCATAGTTATTTTAATTTTTTTAATTTTTACTGATGTTCATCTTGACATTGTCAGGACTAAAAATGGTAAAAATATCACTGAGAAAGAGAGAGAGAGAGAGAGAGAGAGAGAGAGAGAGAGAGAGTGAGAGAGAGAGAGAGAGAGTAGAGAGTATAAGTTCAAGGATAGAACAAGGATATAAATACCTCTTTGATGTCCATAATCAATGGATTATTCACTGTAATATGATGTTTGTATGGGCTCTCCGGTATCCACAAACACAAATCAGTTTAATTAACACGCTTCAGTGGCATGATCGGTATGGTCTTGGCCTGCCACATCGATGGCCGCTAGTTCGATTCTCGGAAATTCCATTGAGGAGTTAAAGATGTGTATTTCTGGTGATAGAAGTTCACTCTCGACGTGGTTCGGAAGTCACGTAAAGCCGTTGGTCCCGTTGCAACGTAAAAACACTTTGCAAACAAACAAACAAACTCAAGAAGAAAACATGCTTAACTATGTAGTGAATGTCCCCATCTATTCAGAATTCACCTATAAGCCAAAAAAAAAAAAACAAAGTCATTCCATAAGATAAAAGCAAATCTTATCTGCATGCATTAAATGTTCTGTAGGTTCCTGCAGCATCCTACAAACGATGCACGTTCAGATCAAGCAAGATCACAAGGTCAAAATCGATGAGATTTTTGGATAAAATTGTGATTATGTAAAAATGTTGTGTATATGACGCAATTTCTTTTAACCAATTTTTTTTTAGTACAGACAGGAGACTCAAGATATCAGTTTCCTCTCTAAAAATCATTTTTGAAATGTGTATTTATTTGCTTTTTTTTATGTGAAGAACACATTTAGTATTATTCATTGCATAAATGTAAACTCTTGTATAGTCTTTTGCTTCTGAGGTCAAGTTATTTTATAACAAGTACACAATAATTTTGTGTGTAATACTTTTCGCATTGTTGATATGACACTTCCACAGTGAAGTTGGTGAGGACAGCTTCGTAATTTACGCTGTCTTTGGACTTTGGACTTTGGTAATGATCGTAATTGAGTCATTAGACCGTATCGCTCTTGCCAAACATACTCCTACTAGTTCTTCAGAATCATTCACTCAAGTTTATGTAGTGCATTATTGCAGGAGCCATTTGCAGCATTAGTCTTTGCCTGAAAGCATACATTCCCAGTCATCATGCTTGACGCTTGATCCTCTGACGAGGACCACTTCTGAATTAGTTCTCTGTTTGACAGTTTTTTTTTTTCTCTCTCTCTTTTTATGTAAAGCAAGGCAAACAAGAAGTTCGTTCATACCCTGATGTTCATCGCACCTCGTTTTTGTATGCTCTTGTTTCCGCCTTAAACATACTTCTGATAGCCGTACCCAGATCCCCCATGGTCGACTAGTCTTCCGAAACTTTAGCAATATCAGTAGCAATTGCATTGGATTCCAAGTATACATCACCATTTGAAACAAACTCATGTCCAAGGTACTATGATGTATGTACATGTAGAGGTAATTAGCTTATCAGCGTGACTTCTTTTTAAGGTTGATTAGATCATATTATTTTTTTTCCGAAAGCATCAGCATATATACCATCTACCTAATCTATCAACTCACAATGGGGTTCATACCCACGAGACTATAAAAGATGCTTGTCCCTCTGTTATCCTGTCAAAAGCTCTGTATCCTCTACATGAGGACGTAGCTAAACGACGCCTAAGTCTCCATGAAACAGTGATTTAAAATGTCACCCACATCAGGAAGCCAAAGAGATTTCATTGGAAGCTGAGCTGGATAAAAAAAAATGTTTGCGGTGTCGTAGTCGTTAATGCTGTTCTCTTTTTATCTCCAGTCATTCAGACCACTCGTGACCTGAAGATTGTATGTTTTTCATTGAACTGCGAAGTCTTTTAGAAAATATTGTCTTCAGTGGTGGAACTATCAGGGACAGAGAGTTAAATATGAACATGATTAAATTTTGTATTCATGATCAATCACCTATGACCTTTTGTGTGCAGGGGACAATATGCTATGCTGTAGTACTCCATGCTCAAGGGATTATATGGAGTATAGAAATCCTATAACCTACAGGAAAAATTCCACAAAAACTGCGTTTCCAGATTACAATTATAGTCAAGGACAACCTTGGCTATAATTATAATCTGGGAATGCAGTTTTTGTGCTTTTTCTCCCGATGTTGCCACTTATTGTTTTTAATGATCTCCAATCTGTTACTTCGACTGCATTAGTATTACCTCAGGGTCGGTATTTTATGCCGCGTAAACACATAATGTCTTCAGTTTTTATGTTAAGAAATATTTTAAAATGAACTGTTAACGCATTTTGTGTATTTCTGGTAATCTCACGAGTGCTTCTACAAACACCCCCTTTGTCACAAACATTGCTTTGATGGTGGCATTTATGTATGAAGTATGACAGGAAACAGGAAAAGTGTGTTGATGATATTGTCCATAGAAAATATTCAGCTACACTTTATTGATAACATTTGCATTGTATTGTTATTTTTAAGTAAGCCTTTTCGGCAAGCAGAAGTTGCCTGGAAAGTTGCAGGGATCCTTTTGCACTTGAATGTTTGTTTGAAAGTGTTCAGATATGGATAGGGCGTAAGTTTTCAACAAACGGCCTCCTCTTGTGGAAAGTGAAAGTCTCAGTGTTCGCTGCCTTCATGATATTTTAGAGAAAAAAATAAATTACTTATTAAGTAAAAAATATCTTTATTAACTACAGCAGGTAAGGATGAATTTTGTTCAATGACCACGAAATTCAAAAACTAAGCCCAGGCTTTTCGTTTTTCGGGATAATTTTTTTCAAATATACAATGAAGTTGGTCAAGAAATCTATAGAAAGTCTTGGCTTCACCTATCAGATTTGATGCGAATATCCCTCACGGGGTGGGCGTTAATGATTGCAGATTCAAGTATGGAATTGCCCTAAAAGCATTTTATTTCAACCAGACAAGCTGTGTCTTCAAGCTGTGAATTAACCAGATAATCTTGTCTTCAAGCTGTGAATTAACCAGATAATCTTGTCTTCCAACTGTGAATTAACAAGACAACAGTGTCTGCAAACTGTGAATTAATTAGATAATCTTGCCTTCAAACTGTGAATTAATCAGATAGGCTTGTCTTCAAAGTGTGAATTAACCAATTAATCTTGTCTTCAAACTGTGAAATTAACAAGACAACGTGTCTGCAAACTGTGAATTATCCAGATAATCTTGTCTTCAAACTGTGAATTAACCAGATAATCTTGTCTTCAAACTGTGAATTAACCAAGATAATCTTGTCTTGGTTCAAACTGTGAATAACCAGATAATCTAGTCTTCAAACTGTGAATTAGCCAGATAATCTTGTCTTCAAACTGTGAATTATCCAGATAATCTTGTCTTCAAACTGTGAATTATCCAGATAATCTTGTCTTCAAACCATGAATTATCCAGATAATCTTGTCTTCAAACTGTGAATTATCCAGATAATCTTGTCTTCAAACTGTGAATTATCCAGATAATCTTGTCTTCAAACTGTGAATTAACCAGATAATCTTGTCTTCAAACTGTGAATTAACCAGATAATCTTGTCTTCAAACTGTGAATTAACCAGATAATCTTGTCTTCAAACTGTGAATTATCCAGATAATCTTGTCTTCAAATGTGAATTAACTAGATAATATTGTCTCCAATCTGTGAATTAACCAGATAATCTTCAAACAGTAAATAGCATCATTATGGTTCACAGTCAGTCTTGCGTAATAGGGTGTCTGGCTTGTGCATTTTCTTCCATTGTTGTGGCCCACCAGTAACCAAAGATGTGTATAATTAACTGCTTAGATTATCAGAATCACAATCAATTTCATAAAATGACAGATGGGCATGTTTCTCTTCAACAGTTGAAAACACAAATGAATTTAGTTGTTATATTGAGAACTGCTACCAAGGGAATAGTAAGTGGCATTACCTCGAGGACTGCTCCTTTGAAGTGGCATTGGTTTGTGAATATAATGCACCCTATGCCCAGGCAGGAAGACTTAATGGATGGTTGTGAATTTTTCTTTGGAAAGGAAATGCCTGTTACAATGGCAGATAAGCCTCCCGTCCTTGAAACCAACAGTAGCCATACAACCCAGGTCAGTCTAAATATTTACGACTGTTACATATGAAGTAAAATGTGGTACCTGCAGCCTGGATATTGCTGCCTAAGGAAGTGCTAATGGTTTAGGATATCCCAAGGTAGAGGAGTGTTTAGTAAAGGGTTGGGGAACCCTCAGAAGGAGAATGCACAACATTAAATGTTTGATGAGCATTTTCTCATGGAACCGATGGCAATCAAACTTTCACCACAGCAGGAAGCCACTAAAAGATAACAGTAGCATCCTCACCATATGTGATATCACAAAAAAAAGTCTTGTAACTTTGAATATGCGTGAGTGTCTGGAGAGAAAATTATGAGTGATACTTGATTTGTATACATAAAAAAGGGCGTTTCAGCATAAAGTGAAAAAAAACAAAAAAAAAAAAAAACCTCGCTCGCATTATTACAAAAACCCCCCAATGTCTGTCGAATTTCGAGAGATCATCAAAACAAAAACACCCTGTAAGCAAATTCATCACAAATAAAAAGAGAATAAAAACCAAAAACAAAGAAAGAAAAAAAAAGAAAGAAACAATGAAATTGCACTCACATCTTCATATAACTGGAACCCAAATTCGTATACGCACCGCAAATATGCGTAGCCTATTCACCACACTCACGAAACACTTTAATATGTCAACAATTAAACTTTTTCCCTCACGATCTCAAAACACTGGTTTTCATGAATCACTGACCAGCTAAAACTGAGATGCAGAGAGACACCCGACACTTCGAACACCACACCAAACCATTGAATCAGCAAAAAATAAATACCCCGAGTTCCCCTGTGACATGATTATAAACCCCTTTTCCTACAAAAAATATATGTCTAACTAGTCACCAGTCTCTTCGTTAGCATGCCTACAGCCTATAAAATGTATAAAAAGCTTCTTAAACCGTTGCCACCACTATCTATATTGCCCCCCCCCCCCCATTGACAAAACTACACACAATGGACAACCCTACCTGTTGGCAGCAGGCGCCTCTATCTGGAAACATGTCACTAGGCTAATAAGCTCACATAAACAAAAATAAAAAATATACTATTTATTACCCAAAGCAGAAGAACATAAAATAGAACAAAATGATTAATAAGCCATGGTTTATAAAGAAAAAAACCCAAGTCTGCCCAACAAAGAAACTATAAGTTTTCTCATTCCACTCCTGGATTAGTCTAGTAATCACTCCAAGTCTCAAAATGTCAACTGCTACATTGTAATAGTCATGTTTAGAGAATCCCGTTTCTAGAACCATGATATGGAACCAATCTGTAACAGAGATATATCCATTATATTCCCTATTACACAATATTAAATAAAGGTATACATTGCACACTTCTCTCTTTTCAAAGGCAACTGTTTTCTAAGTCATTTAAATATGTGCTATACCTTGAGATGGGTATCCTCAACACCTGTGTGTCCTTTTCGACCGTCTTTCTTCTTATCACAAAGGAATGTGTCATTCCCTCAAGTGCCTCGAACAGCCGGACCTGTCAATCCACATGCACAAACGGATGCACACATCTGCCCCACCCAAAAGATCGCCCATGGTTACAGTACGGACAGCCACCAGCCTAAAATGCACACGTTAGATTCCTTCATTCAAGAAGGCTATCTCTACTGCGCTCTCTGTCTCCAAGCGAGGGGAGCTGTCACGACATGTAACTCACTAACACATCAATTCATACCTATAAGACATGCAAATTTAGGGAGGGTTAGAACTTAATTTCAGTAAGATACTGGGACAGGTGGCCAATTTGAGGAGTTTTTGAAAAATACAATTCTGGAAGACAGAATTGAGTATATTTGTGAGAGGAGGAGTGCCTGGAGGTTAATCAAGTCATTATTTGAGTGAAGTTCAAGTTAAAGTTGATGACAATTTAAGGTTGTCATGAAGAAGACATGAAAAATTAAAAAAGGAATATCCAAAAAGGAAGGAAATGAGAATATAAATGTATGTGTGTGTGTACGTTCGTGTTAGTATGTGTGTATGTATGTACTATGTCTTTATATATAGCATCATCAGTACAGATCGTGAGGCTGAAATGTCATGTCATGCCCCTCCCCTTAGCCATTTGATGACTTTCGAATCTTATAGCATTGTAAGAATGCCATTACTTTCCTATCTCGGAATCGCTCATAGTATGAAGGGCAAGTCCACTTATTTGTGGAGAAGGGGGTGTTACGAACTCACCTGTTGAAGTTGAAGATGTTTTGCAATCACAATATATTGAGATCACTAAATATTTGTGATTTAACTAAGGTGGAGATAAATAGAATTTCCCTCAAGACACTAAAAGACTGGACAAAAACATAAGTAAGGTTCTGATATTTCAAGAGATCTATTGCTGAAACTTGACAAAAACTGATGCTCGAGTTGTATTGAATTTTGATGCAGTTATCAAACAGTAGGATATCTTACTATTCTACTCTTATGAGGTTATGTTTATTTGCTCATCAATTTAAAGTAAAAAAAAAATAATATCCTTGTCAGTCAAGTAATATATCAGGGAATAGTCCATAAACAATGAATGACATTGCTTACTCTGCATTAAAAATTCTCATTTTAGATGAGTTAACTAGAAAATTTGTATATTTTCGTTTAAACTATGAGCTGTCTATAATCTTGGAGCATCCATTGTATAACTTTTTGATACCTTTCCCCCATCCCAATCCTTCATAGCTGGACCATGTCATTAAGATTTCATTTTCAATTAGCAAGTTCATTAGAACTGTCTCGGTGTGATGACCGTGTTAATTGCCGAAGAGAGGTATTCCTCCCCGACAGCGTCAAGGCATCCATCATTAATATCAAGGATTTCTTGTCTTGGCGAATCTCCTCAGAAAATTGTGGAGCTTTAATAATTCTCTTCGGTTGTTTTCGTATTTGCTCTACTGTAGTTTTTTTTCAGGTAATAAGATTATTATTATCCTATTCGACTGGGTGGTTTTTATAGTGTTGTGTTCCAGTTGGCACCTGCATCCTTAAGAGTCCATCACTTTTCTCACTGTGTGCGTTGTTTCTAGTAGCACACTCTTCGGCATGAGTCCTGGAGCTACTTCGGCATCTAGTTTTTCCAGGTTCCTTTTCAGGGATTGGGCTTAGTGTTCCTATGATTATGGGTAAAATTTCCACTGGCATATACCAAATCATTCTTATTTATATTTTTATATCTTGATGCTTGTCACGTTGTCTCTTTCTTTCTCATCTATTCTGAAGTCCCATGACATTTCGACATCAATGAGTGATACTTTCTTCTTGATTGTCAATCAGTGTCACGTCTGGTCTTTTGACACGTATCACCCTATCTGTTCTGATACCATAGTCACAGGGGATCTTTGCCTGATCCTTTTCTATCACTCTCTCAGGTTCTTGTTCGTACCACTTATTAATAACTGCAAGATAGCTGGTGTTTCTTCCATAGGTTCCAGTGGAGGGCTTTTGCTGCTGAATCATGCCTCTTTTTGTACTGGTTCTTTGCAAGTGCCCTAAATTCCATTGCTATGCGGTTTATGGTCTCGTCTTTCATATTCCGGTTCCTGCATATGGTTGACATGTTATTTCCTCTCTGGTTCTTAGGGCCGCTATTAGCATTCCTTCTGTTTCCATCTTCGAGGTTCATTCCTCTCTGTAGCATTGCCATGTTTCATCGCTTGCCAGTTCTTTAGTCCCTCCCATGTACTGTCTCTACATTTGTTTGATGTACTATTTCTCTATTCTGTTTGTCATTCTCCTGTCTCTGTATATTTCTGGGTCTACGTCTACTTTTATCAGTTCTTCCCATGCACTTAGTAGCCACTTGTTTTCAATGGTTTTCAAATATTGACCCAGTGCTCTGTTCTCAATGTTGACGCAGTTCTCTGTACTTAAAAGACCTCTCCCTCATTCTTTTCATGTTATGTATAGTCTGTCTGAATTTGCTCTTGGGTATAGTGCATTCTGTATTGCCTTGTGTTTCCTAGTTTTCTGGTCTATGCGGCGAAGTTCAACCTTCATCCACTCCACTGCTCCTGCACTGTATCTGATTACTGGTACTGCCCATGTATTTATAGCTTTCGTCATGTTTTTATAGTTTTGACCTGAGTATCGCCTTAAGTCTCCTCACATAATCCCTCCTGATCGTGCCCTTCATCTCTTGGTGTTTTATATCCTCTCCTATTATTCCCAGGTATTTGTACTCTGTCTCATCTATGCATTTGATATTACTCCCATCTGGTAGCTTTATCCCTTCAGTCCTTGTCACTTTCCATTTTTGTATGTTGACCAAGGCACCTTTTCTATTCCAAACTGCATCTAATGTCCCTAGATGCAATCCTTATAGCCTGGATTATGGTATTTATTTCACTGATGCTCTTACCACACAGCTTGATGTCGTCCATGAACATCAGATGGTTAAATTTGTTGCCTCCTTTCTTAAGTTGGTACCCAGCATTCATCTTCTGCAGTACTTTTGTCATGGGAATAATGGCTTGTAAGTATTGTATTCTAGTTGTGCATTGTATTTTAGAAAGCTGATGGTGCTTTCCTCTGCCGCACATATTTCCAAGCGTTCTATTAGCCACATGTGCTGTATCATATTGGAAGGCTTTCTTGTAGTCAGTCCATGCCATGCTTAGGTTGGTTCTCCTTCTCTTAGTATTCTTCATTACCAATTTGACTATCAGGAGCTGTTCTTTAGAGACCCTACACTTCCTTCTGCAGCCTTTCTGTTGGTGGGGGTTTTTTTTTTTTTTTTGGTGGGGATGGTGTTTGTATCATCTAGGTAGTTGTATAGCCGTTCAATGAGGATACCTATTAGTAATTTCCACGTTATTGGTAGGCAGGTGATAGGCCTGTAGTTACTTGATATATATCCTTTGTTCTTGTCTTCCTGTACGAAGGATGTTCTCCATGTGGTCATCCATTTGAAAGGGAGACCACTGCCCACCAGGCCACACAAGTCTTGATTTGTGTGGCCTGGTTGGCAGCGGTTTCATCTTTCAATTGTATATACATACATAATGCATACATACATACATACATACATACACACACACACACACACACACACACACACACACACATATATATATATATATATATATAATATATATATATATATATATATATATATATATATACATAACATAAATTTCTGACTCACATCAGGGTTTGAATCCAGGTCTTTCAATATGTTCATAATTACATCTGAATCAAAGTCGTAGGCTTATCAGTTTTAATCCCCTTAGAGATGATCCTTCCCAAAACCCCAGCTTGAGACAGGGATGTATGTTAGTCTGGAGCAGATCTGGCCCTATCGTGATTCCGAGGCCTTTACCATTCAGCAGCTGTAGCACCAGTCTCTCTTCTGTATCATACAGAATCTTGGGTTCTTAACTTTTGATGACTCCAAAACCCTCAGTGAATTGCCAATTTACCCCCTTGGCTTAAGTCCACTTACGCCCTATTTGTTGACACTATAACAACTCTTGACCTACTGATCATGTCAGGTTGTATTGTCACCAGTATTGATTGCAAAATGCAAGTCCATCGGACGAAGGGAACAGGTCGAATATTGAGTTGCAAGATTGAATAAGACAAAACAAACGAACAGACAAAAAAGCAAGCTAAATAAAGGGGTATAATGAAATATAATGACATCTAATAACAAATCAATTGATAATTTTTGTTTTTCAAAAACTGGTTCACAAAGAAATGGTCGTTATCAAGCCATTCAGATGACGCTTACAAAAACAATTAAGAAAGCTGCGAAAATAAAGAAACAAAGAAAAAAAGAATGCTAAAAGTCACACATTTCCAGGTACATTAATTGAGTGTGTAAAATCTGAAAGTTCCAACTCCTGCAGTTTGTGGAATAATTGAATCCAGTATTCTGCACCATACATATCCGGGATGAAATTAGGAACTCCAGAATAGCCACAAACTCGCCCGCGAATTCAACCTACATTCACACAGACCTCGAGGCCCCAGAGAGAATCCGAGTCTACACTGGGAACACGGGGCAACTAACGTCCATTTTCATCTTATTTCCATTGTAAGGACTCGAACACTATGGATCTCTATTTGAAGTTTTGATATACAAACAACAACAGGAGTGTGTGTTACGAAGCATGTCGTTATTTAATAGCCTGGTTATAACATTCTCGTTGTTGGAAAGATTTGGTCATTGTTTGATGTACCTGAATTCAGGATATATGTAGGTATGTATATATATATATATATATATAGTATTATATTATATATATATATATATATATAATATATATATATATATATATACAGGGTAATTCTTATTGTTGTTGTTGCTGCTGCTGCTGCTCGTGTTATTATTGCTATTATAATTATTTTGCAAAATTGAAATCCAGAACTCATGAAAACAAACATAGCGAATTCCTTTGCATTTAGGGTACAGGATACTAGGCTCAAATGTCTGCATTGGATAACCTTTTTTCCTGCGGTAAAGTTTGGTAAATTGAGAAAACCTTTATAACGAAGTGATGACATTTATATTGACCATTCTGAGAACCCGATGTTCATAATATAAATGTCTTTATTCTAAAGAAATCAGTGGGAAAGTGCAGTGTTTACTACTTGGGACACGGGGAGAAATTTTTTTTTTTTTTTTTCATGTTCTGGAGAGAGGACTTCTGGGGAAGCTATTTCGATGGCAATCACTCATTCTTGCATAGACTCAATATCTGAATGCATACATCCTACTCTGAAAGAATCAGAAGAATATTTTAGGGAATATTGGGATATCGGTGAAGTGTTGAATATGCTAGAGGAATATTATTACGTCTAGGATTTGGGGGTGCGCTTTGTCAGCTTGTACAGGAATTGTAATTTGATAGGCACTTTCATGCGTAATTGAATAATAAAAAAGACACTGACAATGAAGACAGGAAAAAATATTCAAAGCGAAAACATAATAATGAGTTGTCAAACTTCGCAGGGAAGAAAAAGAGTGAAAAAAAGCCCATTGTACAAGAGCGC
Organism: Macrobrachium nipponense; assembly: GCF_015104395.2. Classification (NCBI taxonomy): domain Eukaryota; kingdom Metazoa; phylum Arthropoda; class Malacostraca; order Decapoda; family Palaemonidae; genus Macrobrachium; species Macrobrachium nipponense. The sequence continues at coordinate 690,199 of NC_087201.1, forward strand.
TATTAATTTGAATAGTGAAACGTCTGGCAGGAAATATTAGGTTCGTTATCAGCACCGTCAACATCAAAACCAGAAGAAGAAGGTCACAACTTAAAAAAGCGAAAGGGGAGAAGTTACGTCTTACATTCGGAACTGAAAGTGTTATCAGGCTCTGAAAACAATGAGATTTATTAATGTATCTGATGCAACTATAATCCATTATAGCCATTTGCTTAAGGAACACAGTTTTGGAAACAATGTTAGTGTTAAAAAAAAAAAACTAGTAAGACGCTCGAGTAATAGAAGGGCTAAACTATTTTTTTTTCGAAGTGTACCTCAAGAATTCTTCACAGAATTATAAAGGTTTGTGGACGTATCTAAGCTTTTGAGTTTCCTCAATTCTAAAAAGCCCTTTAAAGTCAGACGTAGAGTCAATTTGAATCATTTTTTAAATCTGATTTTTTCCGGAACTACTAAACGAACACACTATAGCGCTTAATGTCCCCCCACCCCATTTTCGGATTCCTTTATGATCTTGGATAGGGCCCATAATTTTACCTTAATAAGGAAAAACATCCTTGTGTGGGGTTTAATGGCAATCATAAAACAAATAACGACCCAATAAAGAACAGAAACCTCCTCAGCCTTTCTGCCTCGGGCGAGACTGAATTTATCAGAGAGAATTTCGAAAACATATGGCAGTGAATGTTCTCCTCGTCTCTCCTCACTCACAGACCGCTCGCTATTCTTCGTTCAGTTTTAATTAACCTCCCTCCTGCTTACACGAAACAGGCATAATAATTGTGTGAACGAGAAAAGATCTCACTTCTGCAGGCATCACCTCAAATGATAATGGTTTGGAGGCATTTGTTGCTTTTTTGTGAATTCAGTTTTACATTCGTCTGTGCTACACTTTGGAAATTTATATATATATATATATATATATATATATATATATATATATATATATATATATATATATATGGTGGTGTGTGTGGGTGTGTGTGTGTGTGTGTTTGTGTGTGTTTGTGTGTGTATATATATAATATATAATATATATATATATATATATATATATTATATATATATATATATATATATATAATATATATATATATGTATATATATATATATATGTGTGTGTGTGTGTGTGTGTGTGTGTGTGTGTATAAAATCTACTACTATGAGGATTCAGGGTCTCTGTAACACGGTTTTTTGGACTTTGCTCCTTGTCAAAGCATCGGATGTAGCTGAAAGTTGACATATGTATATTTTACAACCACACACAAATTTTGTCAGCATTATCAATAACCTACACCCGATAGCTTTAATTTTTATAGAGTAAAAATGATCTAGCCGACGCCATGGCCAATGATTACGAGCCAAGAGTCGAAAAACATTCATTACGTAAGCAAGGTAAACAAACACCTTTTGACTAAATGTTTGCCCGCCCATCCACCAGACAGAAATGCCATCGGGTCTGAAAACCCAAAGACTTTATTGAATGGCGGAACGATACATAGATGTTGGGTGGGGTATCTGTGCTAGCGTAGTAATACTACTGTAGCAGTAGTGCCACAACAGTATAGCAGTAATATACATGAATTAAACTTTTAGACCAACTGCTGGGATCCTTGAGGATCATTTAGCACTTCTTACAACTACTCGAGAAATTAGTTTTTATAGCCAGAAGTTAATTTTCCAATCCAACAATGCCCATGGTAGCCTTCAGTGTTATCCTGAATTATAACGAGGCGGAAAGTGGGTGGGGGGAGCCTCATGAAGTCACCATTCTGGACGATAATTATTGGTGAAGGTTTTAAAGCCAATATACGGTACGGCTATTTTTTTTAGTAAATAGGTAGATAGCCAATAAATAAAAAATTTCTTGACATTGGATATAGCAGTTATCAAATCAAGCTTGTGTACTATAATTTTGGCAATTACCAACTAGTTCCCTACATCTTGTCAATCTGATTGTGACCTATAAAGTAGACTGTAATTTCTTTGGAAACTTATTTTGGGAGTTAGACTAATAATCGAAGTGTTTTTGTATTTATTAACATATTTTGTTGGTTTGTTCATTGTGACAATTATCAGTGGAGAGGTTCCAGAGTTCATAAAGGTGTACTGCTTTGCTTGTTTTTTAAGTTTGTATGTCATTGTTGCCAGAGGTTTAGCCTTCGTCACGTATAGCCAATCATCCATCGAGAAAGAGGGAAGAAATGATGTCATAAGTTACGTAAACGAGTGCGTTCGAAACCTTTTCTCTGAGTAAGTTGGCCCGTCTTCAAAAAAGGTCACTTTATTATAAGTACCAAATTTATTCAACCTACGTAGTGCAGAATACACTCAAAATTATGTGTTGATAATATGTATTCTGAATAAGCGTTATATTTATGAAATTGCATAGATAAAAAGTTATTGCGAAAAAAACCGTGTTACAGAGGCCCTGAATCTCATAGTAGTCATTTTTGTTTACAAGATACATATGTAATTGTAATAACTACGATGCCCTCGTTAACTTCTCCAAATCTTTGCTCATTGGATCGGTTTGTAGTAATAAATGGTATCCAAAAAGGATACATTTATTACTGAAATAGCCACAATGCCCTCCTAACTTTTTAAAGAATTTGAAAAGTTAGGAGGGCATTGTGGCTATTTCACACACACACACACACACCCACACAAATATATATATATATATATATATATATATATATATATATATATATATATATATGCATATATATATATATATATATAATATATATATATATATATATATATATATATATATATATATATATATTTGTGTGGGTGTGGGTGTGTGTGTGTGTGATTTTATGCGTATCGGTCTGCAGTTGTATATCAAGTAGGAGACTTTGGAACTGAATTAGTATGTTAGAAAAACAGCAAAAATGTGTCGAAATTTCTTCGGAGCAATAAAGCTTGCTGTACATCGTATAATCAAGGCCTCCGAAAACAGATCTACATTTCGTGTGGTCTCAGTATAATGCTGTTTGAGCTGCGGGTCCATGTAACTTCATGTAACTTTAACCGCGGCCTGGTGGTGGCTTGGCCTATATTTTTGCCAGACGCTCGATTATGGCTAACTTTTAACTTCAAGTAAAATAAGAATAACTGAGGCTAGAGGGCTACAATTTGGTATGGCTGGATGATCGGAGAGTGCATGACCAGCATACCAATTTGTATCCCTCTATCCTCAGTAGGTTTTAGATCTGAGGGCGGACAGAAAAAGTGCGGACGACCAAGACAAAGAAGGCAAGATAGCTATCTTTTCAGAAAACTAAACGTAAATGAAAGGAACCTTGTCGTTTGAGAAGCCTGAACCGGTTTTCCTTTTTGACAAGAGTGCAAAAGATGGCCCTCTACAAGTTGCCCTTTTAAGAGAAACTTAAGTTTCCTTCCTTAGTCCAAGTTGTCCCTGCGAAGGACGCCCCCCCCCCCCCCCCCCCCCCCACCCACCCACCCCCCCCCATATGGAGGAGACTTTCACCATAACGACAACCTTCACCTGGGAGACGTACTGGAACGAATCCCAATGGATCCATCACGGGGGGGCATCCCCATAGAGTTAAGGGCGCCTCTGAAGAATGATCTGAGTGCGGTATTCGAGTAGTACACAGGCGGCCACCTTCAACGTTAGCTTGAAGAGTCTGTATATTCATATATATATATATATATATATATATATATATATATATATATATATATATATATATATATATATATATATATATATATATATATATATATATATATATATATATATATATATATATATATATATATATATATATATATATCTATAAAAGGAGCCCATAAAAACACCAAAATGTAGAGAGAAAAGTACTATATTTCAGAGACTGCTGTCTCTCTCTTCAGGTATATGAATGAGAAAAGTTTACAGAAAAGGTGGTATTTATACCAAGAGATTCGTCCACAAGTAAGCCAATTTAGGTCACCCCCGCTGATAATCTTCCTTTAATCTTCTTAAGCGTTGGTTGAATGAACACTGCGTCGACGATGTCCGATGTCCAATTCCCTTTTGAGATGTTCATTACCTGCTTCTCTTTTTATTAAGGCCGATTCCATCATTTGACTCTTGTACCCGGCAGTTGCTGCTATAAATTATAATAATAAATTCACACTTGTGACGTGACATATTCCAGTTTATTCTATGGTTAAGTTCATTTATATGGTTGAAAATAGCCGTAGTTTCTGTTGTCCATACCTAACTGACGTTTGTGTTGTATTAATCTCTGGGGAAGTGATTTACCTGTAAATCCGATGTAAGATTGGTCACAGTCCTGGCATGGGATCTCATATACCCCAGAGTCTTTGGGCGATGTCTTTTGTTGGACGTTAATCAGGGATTTGGCTAAGGTATTTGGGTAGGTAAATGCAAAAGGGTTGGATTTCCCAAGGGTGTGAGTTACTCTCTTTAAATCGTCTCCAGGTGGGGAATTTTTCTTTTTATTTTTATTGTTGGGTGTGTCTTCGGTCTTGTCTTTAGGGGGTCGGTAGAAAAATTACGTTTGCTTTTTGATTGCTTTCTCAATTATATGGTCAGGATACTTTAAAGATGAAAGTTGCTTGCGAATTAGTTCAAATTCTTTTTCCAGGAAATCTGGGGAACAAATTCGTAAGGCTCTTAAGAATAGGTTGCTAGCTAGACCTATCTTGATAGTATTGTCATGATAGCTAAAGTAGTGTGAATATGAAAGTGAGAAGAAACGTTGGTTTTCTGTATATGGTAAAATTTTGTATTCTGTCGTGGTCTCTGATTATTAAAACATCAAGAAAAGGAATTTTGTTGTCTGTTTCCCATTCAACTTTAAATTTGATGCTGGGCACTAATGCGTTTAATTTTGAGAGGAATTCATTAAAATTACCCCACTTATTATCCCAAAATGTTAGTATGTCATCCACGTATCTCATCCACAGCATGGGATTTTTGGGTTTCATTGCATTTATTACTGTAGTTTCAAAGTATTCCATGTACAGATTGGCTAAAATATGGACTTAAAGGAACTACCCATACTACACCCGAAAATTTTTGCTTGTAGAATGATTCCCCGAATGAAAATACGTTATTAGATGCACATAATTCAACTAACTTTATTATTTTGTCAAGTGCCAAAGGGAAATGATCTGAATAGGGGGATAATTTTTCCCTTAAAAACTGAAGAACGTCCTGTACTGGTACTTTTGTGAATAGGGAGTCTACGTCAGGCTTAAAATACCACCTTTTCTGTAAACTTTTCTCATTCATATACCTGAAGAGAGAGACAGCAGTCTCTGAAATATAGTACTTTTCCTCTCTACATTTTGGTTTTTTATGGGCTCCTTTTATTAGATGGAATTCTGTTAGTTACAGAACACTTTTACCAGTCATATATATATATATATATATATATATATATATATATATATACTATATATATATATATATATATATAATGTCTTTGTGCTTGATGAACACAAACGTCACCATTTTTCAATGAAGATCTAACAAGAGTCTCTGATGTCCCAAATTCCCCTCACAACGAGGTAGTTTTACTAAAAAACCTTTCAAGTGTATATACTTGTTTGCAGATTCACTTTCGATTAATGTCAAAAAGAGGTGTGAATCTTCTACACTTTCTTTAGAATTAAGCCTCATTCCACGTGCCATCTTCTTACAAAGTGAGAGAGAGAGATAGGTGTGAAACTGGTTGACAAAACTCGAGATATAGACTTGTGATCATCGTAACAGACTCATTAGGAGGCATCACCGCGATCTTTAGTCTAATTGGCACTTCCTGAAATCATCCCCTTCGACTCGTTCGATGTCTAATTGGATCGCCTCTTGTCATCGATGCCATCAGAACAACAGCTTTCCAGTCTGTCGGACCCGGAACTACGTGATCTTTGCCCAAAGCGTCTGCGCTACTTTGGCACCATTCTAGCGAGCGGTCGATGTTTCAAGGAAACTTGAAAATACTGACGATCAGGATCATTACACAAATAGTGGTTTTGGTGGTTGCACAATCTGCGATGAATGCTCAAGTTTGTCTTACCGAAGCACTGTTCCTGACACACCCTTGGCTTGATTGTTTGTTTGTATTGTTTGTATGGTGTTTTTACGTTGCATCGAACCAATGGTTATTCAGCAACGGGACCAACAGCTTTACGTGACTTCCGAAACCCACGTCGAGAGTGAACTTCTATCACCAGAAATACACATCTCTCACTCCCTCAAGGAATGACCGAGAATCGACCACAGAGGTGGGACGTAAACACCATACCAACCACGCCACTGAGGCGCTTCACACCCTTGGCTTGATACAACAAGTTCGAAATACCTTCAACATAGATCAAAGTCTCCTTTTGTAATCCTCTTCCTAACTTCTCCCCACAGACGACAACAACTTTTTTTATTAGATTTCTCCATTAATATGAAAGACTTCAGAACGTTCAATCACACAGAACATTTATGCATAAAAGATAATGCTAACTAGCTTCCTCTTCCACTTTCAAAGCAAGTTGATTGCAACTTCTGTAACTTTGTTAATTATTATTATGATCAGTTTATACCAGTTTTTCCATTCATTTTTCAGACATATCGTCAGTAATATGAACAAAATAGGCTGCGTACTTGTTTTCATTTTATTGTTAATTGATTTAATGAATTGTCCAGTTTCATTCCGTGGGTTAAAGGTACCTATTTATATTGTTTTCGGCATTGGGACGGATCGTGTAAAGGTAAATCCAGCTTTAGCATTCTGAGTGTATGTCTCTCCCAGTACGTTCAGTAGAAGGGGGTGTGTACCCTTGGAAATATATTTTAAGAAAATGTAGAAACTTTCTCAATAGATTGCTTAGATATGCATTGTAATTACTGGCGAGGACTTTGGTACAGGTGAAGAGAAACGTTACAGATAAGAAAATTAAGAAAGCAATCAAGTAAGCAAGTAAAGAGGAGAAGAAATGTTTTTTTTCGGGTGGGTAACTTTACCTTTCGTACTCGATAGAAGATTTCATGAAAAAACAATAACTCACAAAAAATTTCCGTTCTTTAAATGAAGGTGCTCGAAGTAAAATCATAATCTGATAAAGTAAATACGTATTTATTAAATAACTTTGTCTTGTTACATTCACCTGCCAGTTCTTTGCTGAATAATTGATTGTTTGTAGATATTTCTTAACTAACTGTCAAACAAAAGACTCATAAAAGCTAGAATCTTTTAATATGAAGCGTTTTATTAATGTTAATATTAGAGTGTAAGAGTTGTAATATAATATACTAACAAGAAATGAAAACAATGCGTGATCCGACCTCCAGCTCACTCGGGACGCGTACACGATTTTCCTATCACGCATAAATTGTAAACCTTATATGCCTAACTTAACGTGAAGTGATCTTCGTAATTAATGCTCATATTATGTACTACTCATACTAACAACAAGGATCAAATAAAAAAGACACAAATTAAACACGTTCATTAACTCTCATAAATAATTGGAAACACAAAATAATTTAACAGAAATATATCCTCTAAATTCAGTGCATAAAATAGTTTAAGACATGCTAAAATTTAAACAATCCGCTGTATTTCATTAAAAATAATTGTTCTGTACTTTTTAGCATGCAAATTATTGATTTTTTATATTTTTATTCTAATAAATGTCCTATCCTAAAATTTCTGTATCTTTAACTCGATGTGAAACACCTTTTTCAGAATTTTTTAGGTTATTCCATAGACCTTTCTACCCGCCCCCCCCCCCCCACCCCCCCCCCCAAAAGAACAACTACAACAACAACAAAGTAGTTTGTAGTTTACTCCCCGAGTAAGCGAAAATCATCGCATGTTATGATATCAGTCATTAAATTACTTGCCACGTATTTTAATGACAAAATCAATCTCGTAGGATTTTTAGGCCGGAGAGGGTAGCACTGGGGGGTTGGGGGCGGGGGGGGGGGGGGGGGGGGGGGGGGGGGGGGGGGAGGAAGCCCCAGACGTATAAAAAGGTATATGTAGCTAGCGGAGGACACAGTGTACGGATACGTATAAATGGCAATTCGTCCATTTCGGATATCCGACAGTCTACGCATCTCTATCATTCTGCATTTACGAATTTTTCCACTACTTGACTTCCAACCAGCTGCATGCCGCCCCCCGACAACCCCCACATCCCACCACCACCACCTCCCCCATCCATCCATTTGCCACCCCTCCCTCCCACCTCCCCCTTTTCGTGAATTTTCCTGAGGTCTTCACTACAAAACAGATGTATGAGAGGAGCTTTCATCTTCATTAGGAGATGCAAGAGGACTGCATTCCAAATTTATAGTTAATTGAGAAATATAATAAAAAAATAGTAATTAAAACCTCATAAATTTGAAAGCGCCGAAAATTATAAGATAATTCATATCAACTGCTGTGTAAAAAAAAGAAAATAAATTAACCATCATATATAATACTTTTAATTGATTAAAGTAAATAAAGGGAAATTATGTATTTGTTTAGCTGCTAAATCCTCAGATGGTAATAATGTTGGAAATTTAAAAAAAAGAAACGATGTAAATATAACTGTTAGTTGGTGGCTATTTGTCTGTCCGTCCGCACTTTTACTGTCCGCCCTCAGATCTTAAACACTACTGAGGCCAGAGGGCTGCAAATTGGTATGTTGATCATCCACCCTCCAATCATCAAACATGCCAAATTGCAGCCTTCTAGCCTCACTACTCTTTATTTAATTTAATGTTAATCCAACAAACACCGATTAACTTCTCGGTTTCAACAAAGTTTTCGTACACGCTCATTCGAGCATGATACTCTTAGAGACACGTCTCTCTCTCTCTCTCTCTCTCTCTCTCTCTCTCTCTCTCTCTCTCTCTCTCATATATATATATATATATAATATATATATCTATATATATATATATATATATATATATATAGAGAGAGAGGAGAGAGAGAGAGAGAGAGAGAGAGAGAGAGAGAGAGAGAGAGAGAGAGAGACGTGTCTCTAAGAGTATCATGCTCGAATGAGCGTGTACGAAAACTTTGTTGAAACCGAGAAGTTAATCGGTGTTTGTTGGATTAACATTAAATCAAATAAAGAGTAGTGAGGCTAGAAGGCTGCAATTTGGCATGTACAGACGTCGAAACCATTTCCAGAGGAATTAAGGAAGAACAGGAGGATTACTATATATGGCAGGAATGTTATTCGGTCAAGGGCTACGAATTTACATAACAAAGCTCACCTCGGTGGCTGACAGATTATTATTATAGACGTTATTGTCTTCGATGCTGTTCGCGCCCTGCGGGATATCGGGTTTCAGTGATATTGGCCCAAGGTGTTTTTTTTTTTTCGCGATTAGGGTATTTATATATTTTTATTACATCGATTGGCTTATTTTCTCATTCCCCGCACCGCGACCACTGAACGAGGTAGCGCTGTCATCCTCCAAATCTTATATATATATATATATATATATATATATATATATATATATATATATATATATATATATATATATATATATATATATTCTTTTCTCGCATGTAGTTCATAATGTATTGACAAGCCGTCCGATTCCTATATTGTTCAGTTATGATTGGCAAGTCTTTTGCCGTCAGTGGACCTCACGAGGTGCACTGTAGGCATTAACGAAAGGTTCTTTGCAGCGTCCCTTCGGCCCCTACCTGCTACCCCTTTCGGTCCTTTTACTCTACCTCCATTCATGTTATCTTTCCTCCAGCTTGCTCTCCTCCCTCTCCTAACAATTGGTTCAGAGTGCAACAGCGAGGTTTTCCTCCTTTTGCAACCTCCGAACCCACCCATTCACAATTTCCTTCCCAGCGCTGAATGACCTCATAGGTCCCGCAGCTTAGCCTTTGGCCTAAATTCTACATACCAAGTCTTTCGCAACACTAAAGGTGTCAGTTTCGTCAAACGTGATCTCATCAAAATAGAGGATGTTCATCGCTCTGTAAGTCTTCAATAAATCTATGCGATGACATTTATTTTTAGCGAGATTGATGAATCGCATTCAACAGATGATTATGTACGTAAGAACTGTACGTCAGTTACGCAGATGAGTCATTGATGCAGAGAAAAAGAAAACTACTCTTATGGGTATAGGCATTTTGATTGGGGTCGGTTTTAGATATTGAAATCGACTGGAATTTCAAAAGGTATCCATATACTTTGGCTGGCATTTCGCCGTCTCTCCTTGTCTCAATAAAATGCCGACGATGGTGATATTGATGATGATGAATCTTGGAAGTCTGATGCAATTGAATGCAAAGCCTTCTTTTGCATTTCATTTTCATCAATGTCGGTTCCAGTCGCTCCCCAATTCCATTTTCCCATTCCAGCACTCACCGCCTTCCATCTGCTCTTCATGACGAAATAGACTGACGAATTCTCGGTGTGGCGAGTGGAGCTAGAGAAAAGATGTTAAAAAAAATGAAAGAAATAATAGAAAAATGCCAGAACTTATTGGGATTTCCATCGCTAATTTATTGGAAGCTTTTTGTTTCTTTTAGACAGAAATCTTTCATATTTATTTATTTGTTCATTTTTTTTACGTTCCATGAAAGCAAATATCAAAGTTATTCATTCTCTAGAGAGAACAATGACCAGATGTTACCTGCGTGGAGTGATGGAAGATTAGGAATTCATTTCAAGAGAATATCATCGAATGTAAAATTTCTCTTTGCTCCGGCGAGTCCATGTAAATTATTATTATTATTATTATTATTTTTTTTTTTGCCTTGACACACTTTTTAATCATTTATTCACGTCTGATGCTGCGTTTATAGATGTTTTCATGTTTCATTTTAATAATTTTTTTTAATAGTATTCACGATGCAATTTCTCTTTTCGTATGTATGATCAATCTTCCATGAACAGTAAAAAGTTTTTTTATTTTTTACTTCTTCCTCCACTATCAAACCCATTTAGTGGAAAAAATTCTGCTAATTAAAAGAGTGCCGAGCCAGCTCCGAAGCTCAGGCCAAGATACCTTCATTCTACATACTTATTGCATCCCAGTGTTCAGTGAGGATTGTCACCAAGTAGGATAAAAGCCAGCCCGAATACGGGGACAACAAAATATATATAAATGCACATGTGTTTTTACTATGCTATACAGAATCATTAAATCATTGTAACTGAAATTTTGGTGATTAATAACTATTTTGCACATTTTTCAGTTATTTCATCCGAAAATTTCAAGGAAGTGGAAAGATCCGAAATAGAGATTAGAACTTTGTGAGTTAATAGCAGCTTGTTTGTGCATTGAAAGGCGATCGGTAAAATCAGTGTTACATTCCACCATTTTGATTTCAAAGAACATTTGGTAAACATCTTTTTTAACGCAAAGGGTAATTTGCCTAAACCCTAAAAGCCAGGGACCCGACTTCTGTCGTACATCTGATTTCAGAGCTGTCAGTGATCCAGAGGTGCGTATCTACTAATTAAGGTTTGTTTGATTGGCGCATTCATATGATCTCTCTCGAACGAAAACTGATGACAATGGAGAACAGATCCAAGCATCGCCAGATCTTTGATAAAATCATGAAATTAAATGTCCAAGTGTGAAAGATTGAGAATTTTGGGTCCACTGACGATTCAGTCTGGTGGTCCCGAGTTTAAACCCAGATAAAACAAGTATAAAATGCGCCGAAGTTTCTTCTGCGCAATCGAGTTTCTGTATACAGCTTATAATGCTGTACGAAACTCTCATTCACGGCCCATGAAACTCAGCCATGTCCCATGAAAACTCTCAGCCACGGCCTAGTGGGGTTGACCTGTAGACTTGGCACTTAGAGCAGTGCCAGATGCACAGTGAGACTAACTTTAACTTCAAATAGAATAAAAACTACCGAGGCTATATGGCCGCAATTTGATATGTTTTTTATGATTGGAGGATGAACGATCAATATACCAATTTGCAGCCTCAGTAGTTTTTAAAACCTGAGGGCTGACAGAAAAAGGGGGCAGTGGGACAGACAAATAGACAAAAGGCATTCAATAGTTTTTTTTTACAGAAAAGAAAAAGACAGATTGATTTTACTCTCACCAAGCACGATTTGACTGTCCCGGTAGCATGCATATTCCCAAACTGTAACCGGGGAATTGAAACCTTCCCTGAGCCAAAGCAGGACGCCATATCTTAAACACTAACCATAAAAACTTCTTAAAATTATAAATAATCTCAGTTATGTATCCCACTCCCAAATACTTGGAGGGTCTATCTGGTAATAACCTAACCTAACCCAGCCTAACCTAACCTAACATAGGGGCATGGCAAAAAAAAAACAAAAAAAAAACAAAAAAAATCACGGAGCTGGTGGTTGAGAGCAGAATTTGGCGCGGATCATTTTTGTCCATTTACGGTCCCTGGGATATTATGCTTCTAACCATGAAAACTTCTCTGTCCTTGAACACTGATCTTGGGATTAGGCAATGATTTAGACAGGCTTAAAAAATATTAGCTGTCTAGTTCCGCCAAAATTCTTTTGTCCAATGTTAGAGATGTCATTAATTACGCCTCCCTTATTCAGTTGCTTTTGTGCACATAAATAATTTCAGTCGTCTTTTGAACTCTGGGTCTTTAGCTGCATCCCATATTAACCCATATGTATCTCAGAGAGAAATAATTGAAATAAAGCTGTAAGTTGAGTGAGCATAACAGTCTTCATGAATTAAAGCACGCACACGAAAAGGAACTGGAGTGTTACTTACAAAATAAGGAACTTTTACCCGTGCACCTAGGGCGGATGTCGCCCATTAGCTGAACACGTTACGGTCACTAGTTAAACGAATATCTTTGAAAAGAATGAGAATCTTATTCTGCGAAGAAAATAAAAGAGAAAAATGAAAGATTGGATGTTTTGCAATTAGAGAAATAAAAAAAATGATAGATTAATGATGGTCTATTCAATCAAATGAAACACTACCGATATGATGTTTCTTCTATTCTGTATGCATTAGCATTTTCGGTCACGCTGCTCATAATAGTCTTTAATGTTGGGCGATATTAATCATTATCTATTGGATAGGAAAAATACCTATCGTATGAGAACAGTAAATAGCCTTTAGGTATTGAAATTATAATGAAGAGGACTGTTTAATTTCAAAGTTAACCCAAGCTGTGAGTTGGGTATTGATCATGGCGAGAATGAAATCCCCCAATTAAGGAGCCACTGTTTTGCCAATAATTACCTTCGCCAAGGAAATTCAAGTATGGAGATGCGGTTCTTTGTGATTCCCGAGAACAGAGGTAATTAATCACAATGCATTGCCTCCTTGTGACCCATCTCCTCGTGCAAGTACAGTAGATGAAAAACCTCAAACAAATCATTGTATACGAAGCCGATGGACCAGAATGATGAATAGGTCGTGGACATAGAATAGGGGAGACGGTAGGTATTGAAAGACTGCGTGATGATTTTAATTAATTACAGATGCTGTCTTAATTAACCTATTCACCCTAACCTAAGCGCAATATAAAGTAACCTCGTTATTCGATTGTATTGACGCATGCCATAACATTTAATAGGCTGGCTGTTTTCTGCGCCTAAGTGTGCATTTGTGTGTGGAAGGAGCGATCAGTTCAAAGTGCGTTATGCTTGACGTTTCCTAACTATAAATTGCTTGAATTTCGCTTCCCTCCTCTCTCTGACGGCCGGGGCTTCTTAGTATGTCAGCATGTATATCATTATCTGTCTGTCTTCAAATGTTTTACTGGCAAAATACATTGAGCTCTCTCTCTCTCTCTCTCTCTCTCTCTCTCTCTCTCTCCTCTCTCTCTCCTCCTCTAGCTGTTAGTCGGTCTAAGTGGCAATGTGTAATCGAGGTTGATGCTGACGTGTTCCATCATCTTGGATGGAAGTTGCAAGCGGGTACAAATCGTCCTCTCATTCCGTCCCCATCAACGTCGCCTCTGTCTGACTCCAAATCCTCAATTTGCAGCGATTGGGGAATTTTATTATTGTTGTCTGTGGACGTTTGTGCATTTGTACGCGTCAAGAGGTTGGGCAGGTAATGACTGCTATACGTTAAAGAGACCATTGTCTGTGGTATCACTTCAACCGCAAATCATTCTTGGTGTGGACAATAAATCATTCTGTCTGTGCGAAATGAATTTGCGATTTTTTAAGGACCCGATGTGTTTCTCATTAGTAAAAGAAGAGAAAAAGGTTGGGGAAGAAATATATATATAAACTTTTTTTTTTTTTTTTTTAAGAAGCGTCTCTCACTCAGTGCTTCGTCTTTCTTATTATTTTCCTAATTCTGATTTTGGAATTAAGTTGCTTTATTGAGATAAAAAATACCCATAAGTATTGAGAGAGAGAGAGAGAGAGAGAGAGAGAGAGAGAGAGAGAGAGAGAGAGAGAGCATTTGGATTAGATACTTCTGTTTGTCCCGTTATTAAGTTTTGTACCTGAAAGCGTTTTGGGGTCAGTCTTCAGCCTTTGGTATTGGAATCAAATATGTTTTGTAGCATTATTCTGCTAGTGATTGCATATGCATTATAACGTCCATTTAGCATAATTAGCACAACAGACATTGTTATTTAGTAATTTCATTGATATTGAAACGAAGTAAGCTTTTTCCACTTATGGTTTTCAGCGAAAAATCCTTTCCACTGAAGAACTGGTGACATCATAGATAAAAGTATTGCAGTATCTACCACAGTCATCAAATAATTGCTGCGTCAATAAGAATACTTCACTTAATAGCACCTGCGCAGCGCTATATCCATAGCCTTATCAGGATATATACCCTTATCATACTAATAGCATTATCAGAGCAACGCATTCAGCGCCTATCATATACATTATCATTTGATGTTGTATTCTCGCAATGCTTTCGTTCACGAAGAACTAAGCTATTTATCTTTCTTAACTCTATGTATCCATTGTCACTCATTTTGTATCTCATGCTCCACTTTTCTCTCCATCGTCATCTTTAGGCAATGTCTCCCGTCCGAACTTACAACTCATCATCTGCACGAACATTCAGCTGTATTAGAATGTACTCATAGTAGCATGAATCTTGAAATGGAGAAACTCATCCACATTTCGGTATATTGATTGAAAAGAAGAATCGAACATTTCCCCGAAGACTTTTCCGAACAGTTATCTTGGAATAATATGGACTCACACATTTGCTAGTTTGTTTCCTCGTTCAGTGTTTTATTTTCATAATGTACCGATTTATCCTACTTTAACTGCTGGCAATCTTTGACCAGTCTCAAGCAACCTCCTTTTCCTGTGGGTCAACTGGACAGAGTATTGGGCATTTGATATTATTTTAAGACAGCATATTTTTTCTAGCATAATTAACCCCAAACCAAAGATGGCCCTGCCACCAAGTGAACGTATATCTGCACTTCTGCAATCTGCAAAAGAGCTGCACAATTATTTTCCCCATTGTTCATCTCTCACAAAATATGCTTGGCTGTACCTCCTCTGCTTAACAAAAAAAAAAAAGGGTATTTGCAATAGACAGCTCGAAGCAAAAAGATTTCATATAATGCGAAAAGCATTAGATTTTATTTTAACTTCAGGCATTCAGGAATTGTAATAAGCACAAAAGTTTACCTCATTCCATGAAATAAGCATTTACACTGGTCAAGCGTGAAACCACACAAACATTATATATATCATACATATATATATATATATATATATATATATATATATATATATATATATATATATATATATATATGTAGTATATTTGCATAGAGCTGTCAGTTGCAAATGAGCAGAAGAGGCACATAGGCCAAGTATATTGTGCGAGAGATGAACAACGGGGAAAATAGATAATAATATTGTTGTTTATGCAGAACTGTAACACTAATTGCACAGCTCTTCTGCAGATTGCAGAAGCGCAGATTTCCGTTCATTTCGTGTCTAGTACCGTGGCAGAATCATCTTTTTGGGGGGATCAATAATGCTAGAAATATTGTCCTGACAGTAACAATATCGGATGTTCAATACTCTGCTCAGTTGGCAAACATCAAAGGTAGGCTGCTTGAGATTCATGATTTTTATTATTCTGTTTCATCCTTCCTATTCTATTATTTATTTTTATTTCTTAAGCTTAGATGACAGATCTCTTACTCTGTGTGTCCTTTCTGTTACTTGCCAAACAGTTTTTTCTTGTGTGTACAGGTAGACGAAGCTCGTCAAGGATTGTCAGAAGCTAAAGCAGAATAAATAAAATTTTGCGTTGTTACTGGTGAAAATACAACATTTCATGAGCAGTAGGTCAACAGTAACCTCTTATGACCTTACAGTGACCTCTCCCAGTATCAAAGGGTATGTGCAAAGTGAATAACTCTTCGGGTTTTTACCGTATTTGACTCGGTAGAAAACGTTAATATGGTTACAGATTTTTCAAATCTTCTTTGGCTCGGTAGGGTATTGTAGCTGCTAGCATAGCACGTGCAATTTTGTTAGCTACAATCATATATCGATTACAATTTCTGCCAAGACTAAAAAGTATAAAATACAAATATGAAAGCAATCTCTTATTAAAAAGCAATAAATAGTTTAGAAATTTAATTTTTGAAACACATCAAGATTTTCTAACAATTTATCATTTCTATAAAAATAAAAGATTGGGCACCAAACATGGAAGGAAATTCTGCAGAGAAAAAATATATTTTTCTTATTTTATGCAGCATTCATGTTTGGCGCCAACGCTTTTATTTTTGGAGATATGATGTCTCAAAAAAGTATTTGTTTACTTTTTAGAGAATTTTGATAAAGTCGTGTTGAAGATTCTTTTCTTATACTTTTTAATCTTGACAGAAATTGTGATTGTAGCAAGCAAAATTGAACGTGATGTTCTATAATGTCTTGTCGAGCCAAAGAAGGTAGAAAAAATTCGAAGAGTTATTCACTTCTGGGGGCGGGGGTCACTACTGTAGGGTCACTAGAGGTCACTTCTGACCTACAGATCATGTAACTTATTTTCACCCGGATTGGGTAACCATGCAAAATTCCAAGTCCATCGGACGAAGAGGACAGGTCGAAAATTGAGTTATAATATTTGACCCAGAGAAACAGGAAAAAAAGCAAGCTAAATAAAAGCGTATAATAAATGTTCAGAGTGAAATCTCTAACAAGGCGTGATCCGACCTCCAGCTTACTCGTGACGCATGCAAGATTTTCCACTCATGCATAAGTTGTAGACATTATATTATTAACTTTTAACGGAAATTAAAACGTGAGCCTAGTTTCAACAACGAAAATTATGCCATATTTTATTGGAAGTAATTGTTCTGTAGTGTTTAACATGCACATTATTTATTCTGTACATTTTGCATTCTAATAAATACTTTTCAGACCGTTTTGTGTTTTTCCATAGTTTGACCTTTCCTAACCTAACCCCCTCCCTGCCCCGCCCACCCACGCCAACAAGAACAAGAACAAAAACAAGAAAGTATGAAATACGGAAACAAGTAAGGAAGAAAGTGCACAGGTAAAATGATGTGAGGAAAAAATGCGCAGAGGAGGAGGAGGAGGAGGAGACTATTGTAATACGCGCTGGAGGGAAAGGTGGACGAGTCTGGATATCAGCGTTCACAGAATCGCAAGGTGCCTGGAGCTCTGACAACCATTATTATTCCAGACCATAACTATTTTGTCTGGGTAGGGTATGTTGAAGGTAAAATACCTTAAAAAAAATCGTAGTATCCACTAACTTAGAGAGGGTTTACTAGGCAGATTTCTTGAAATAGAAAAAAAATAAAAGAGAAATACGACTTCATCTAGCTAAGCCTATTCAGTGTGTAAGGGAATAT
>NC_087201.1:710522-713022 GCF_015104395.2 Macrobrachium nipponense
TTATTATACATTTCTTCTAATTTGCATCACATTCAGGCCAAGATACGCAACTAAAAAAATTCACCTTCGGTTAACATGTATGAAAATATGTTAAATCCGAGGTAGAGCGAATTGAATATAAAGGACATTTATAGCTTAATGTATGATTAGGATCACGGTAATATGATAAAAATTAATCTATATATATATATATATATATATATATATATATATATATATATATATGCAAATGTATATTATTTATATTATTATATTTTGTAAGAATTTGTGAACAATCTGTGCAGTAAACATTTAACTGATTTCAGGCTGTTTTCACGTCTCTGAATATATACTACATTTTAAAATGAAATTCGCTTTCATTTGCTCTCTGACACATTTCTCTCTGCCATTAAAATATTTCAAACATTTCCGACTCCCGCAAAACATTCTGTGTAGAAAACAAAGTTGAATAACCTTTTTTCAAGTTTGTTCTCTTCCCTGATTAATGTACTGTAAAACAAAATAGCTTATTTTATTTTCTTTCTAATAAACATTTCTCCGTTAATTAATATCTTTCTTATCTCAGAATTTCCTTTCATTATTTTCAGTTGTTTTACCCTTTCTTTTATTATTTTTGATTTTAGATACAGTATATGAGGCAGTCTCAACTCAAAGAATATCAGTTACCAAAACTCAATCCTCCAACTCAGGGAGTAAGCCTACAAACTGCTTTATTGGTTTTGTTGTTATTGTTCTTGATAGAAAGGGGGGAGGGGTGTGTCGGAAAGCCTAAAAAAGGTCCGAAAAAGGCGTTAAATCACTCGTGATCTCATATGCTCCTTACAAACAAACAAAACTTATTTTTTACCGATCATTAATGAATTGAACGTTAAAAATAGATCTTCTGCAAGGAAGGTGTTGGATATTCTAAATGTCTCAATAATCGACTTCCTCTCTATATCAGCGTTACTTGTTTGAAAGCAGAGCTACCAGTAACGGCCCATTGTAGCTCCAAAAAAAAAAAAAAAAAAAACCTGCTTTGGGAGTAACCTCCTTTTTCCACACAATGTTCTTCTGTTAGATAAAAGATGATGTCCATTGGTTTTGAAATTAAAAGGAGATTAGCCATTTAAAGTCCTCCAGACGCGCTAATCGGCTTAAGCGACCCTATCTCCTGAGACTTACACACAGGGGGAAGGGGGGGGGGGTTAGTACTCCGAACAGCATCAAACGCCACTGGACAAACTATAAAATACAAGTAAAAAAAAAAATCTTCTGTACAACTTACAATGTTCTATCAGCCACTGCTCATGTAATTTTCATTATAGCCCGGGTGGTGGCCTGTCCTATAGCGTTGCCAGACGCACGCTGATGGCTAACTTTAACCTTAAATAAAATAAAAACGACTGAGGCGAAAGGGCTGCAGTTTGGTATGTTTGATGATTGGAGGGTGGATGATCAGCATACCAGTTTGCAGCCCTCTAGCCACTATAGTTTTTTAAGGCCTGAGGACGGACAGAAAAAGTGCGGACGGACAGGCAAAGCCAAAGCCGTCTAAATATGTCGTTTTGCTTTGCTGTAAACAAATAATATAATCCCCGAAGCGTACTAACTTGGAAAACTATCGATATGGGACACTTAGGCACACAGACAGCGAAGAGCTGAACCCCTAGTAATTACAGATAATCTAAATGGATTCCTGAAATCTCCAGCTGATTTGACGGATGAGGGTAATCCACGTTCGATGAAGGGTTTATCGTTTCGGGTCGCAGAAATCATCTCACTTTTTATACGAAGCAATGGAATGTTGCAAATTCACTCCGATTGCATACTATACCTCCGAGGACTTCGAAATTTATTAATTCCGACTAACGTCAGTGGTGATGTAGGAGATATATCTAATATTTAAGAGATATTGCAGATTTGATGCTTTGAAATAAGTGACCTAAGAGAGAGCCATTGCAGTAATCATTGATTGAGATTGTAATAGTGTAACTATTAAATATACGTGTATATATATATATATATATATACACGCATAGTATTATACATATAAACTTCGTCGATTTTGTCCACATTTCTTGATACAGTCTTCACTGTAAACCTTGAATTCCGACGGGAAGTAGAATCCCTTTCCTTCCATAACGTGATTGTTAGGTCGATATTATCATTTATTATAGATTCAAAACTTTTGCTTTATCCTAGTTAGGTGTTAAAACCAAGCTTTTGTTAGTATGTTTGTATGAGAATTAGATGACTATTCATTTCAGACAATCTAACTCTCTCTCTCTCTCTCTCTCTCTCTCGTCTCTCCTCATCTAGAACGATTAGGAAAGTTTGAGCCGGAACTCAAACAGACTAAAAATCAATTCACGCAAATATAGTATGTGAATCACTATAGCAATTAGACCGCATATTCGAGGGAACATCCTTTCACGTATCTTATCGATATAATCAAAGACGTAAATAATAAACCAGGTTTATAAGTAAATGGGGGCGAAATAATGAGGAGAGAAGATAT